>NW_027412163.1:0-60355 GCF_047663935.1 Musca autumnalis | reverse complement strand
TTTGGATTTAAGTTTTTTATCCACGTTTTTTAGACATTTTGGCATATAACAGCCAAACCATTGAAATTTTCGCTCCAACACAAGGACAAAAATTTTAGCCAGTAATTAAGAACTCTCTAATACATCGCAAAAGCATTGGAACGCTCCTTCAGGCAGTTTTGGCCTTGAGAAGGTGCAAACTATCGAAAAATGGCCCTGTGCTACAAAAGTTGACCAGTAAAATATTCAAGCGTTCTGATCCAAAATTATATCGTGTTGGGATCCATGGACAACAACAATGCCTGCAGTTCGTTTGGGTCACTTCGTTTTATTTTTTATAACGGTAAAAGTAGAGAAAATCTGGGTTTCTTACATTTTCAAATTGAACGGACATATCCTATTTTTTTCACAACGGATTTCTATTGAGCCTTCTTCCTTTTAAAGGGTTGAATAATGTTTTTCGAACAAGTTATTATTTTTTTAAATCGGTTAACAAATGACTAAGTTATAGTGGTTTAAGTCTGAAAACCCCCACAAAAAAAACTATAACTGAATTGCTCATAACACTGTGCCACAAATTGGAACTCAAGGTCTGTGCGGTGGAAAATTCCTTTTGGAAAAAAACCCGTATTCTTGAACCGTTTTTAAGGGAAAAATATCACTGCGCGTAAATATGAAGATAAAAGCTTGGTGGGTGAAATATTCTTTTTGCCGATGAAAGTCGACGAAGTTAATATTATGAACCCGGAAGTACAGTTATGTCATAGGTCAAACTTCTGAGTTATAGCGAAATAGAATTTATGTTACGAGTTTATTGTCGTGCTCTTAAAGTTAATCAAGAATGTATGCATCACGCTATAAATCAGAAGTTTGACCTATGGCATAACTGTCCTTCCGGGTTCAAAATATTAACTTCATCGACTTTCATCGGCAAAAAGAATATTTCACCCACCAAGCTTTTATCTTCATATTTACGCGCAGTGATATTTTTCCTTAAAAACGGTTCAAGAATACGGGTTTTTTGTTTTAGCACCGAACTCAGGTAAGATGCTGTCAAAAAATTTATTTTCCCTGATTGGCAATTTTATTAGCTTTCTAATGGTAAACATATAAGCTTAATCGGTTACTTAAAATCGGTACAAAATCCGGGTTTTATATCGCTATATCCGGTTCAAAATATTGGATAACCGGATCTATTTTCCAAGCAAATTTGTCATTAACGTGTTCAGCATATCGGGAGCTATATATGGTAAATATTTCAGATACATCCCAGATGTCAATATAAGCGATAACCAATGGGTATGTCTACCTACCAATGCATAACAAATAACGAAAATACAGAAAAACATAACATAGTTTTTTCTGAACAAAAACCGGGTAAATGTCAAAAAAGACAATGAAAACGTGACAATATCGATTAGCTGTCAATGAAAACCGTACCTAAAATTCTCTGATCAACATTTTTGTGGAATATTTCGAAGCTGTTAAATCTCATCTTGTGGTACTTTTACTACGGTTCAAGAAAGAAAGGACGAAAAGGACATGAAAGGAATTGAGTAAGAAGAATGAAATGTTCTACAAAAAGATTCGCCATTCGATTTGACTGAACACATGTAATCTCAAAACGATAGAACGGAGGATACCGTACTATGGGGTATATATGAAGACGTGGAGCAATACCGAAAACAAAAACATTTGGAAACTTGTCTACCCCCAACGAAGACTAAACACCAAAATTACTCCGGGAAAAATGTGGACCGTGAAAACAACCACCTGCCAAAAATTTTAAATAGATCCGAAACGAGTCCCCAAACTTCATTTTCTCAAAATTTTCCAATATTGGAAATATTCCAATACATGACTGGATCAATTAATACGATGTGCAAAGTTTGGACCAATCAGAAACTCCCTGCGATAGTTATTTTGTCATTTTGGTAGGTGCCGTCAGGGTTTCTTGGAGCTTTTAGGCAATTTTCTTTGGAAATATGGACTTGTAAAGGGGGCTGCAAGGACAACCTGCTGAAAAAGATTTAGAGACGATCCGAGAGGAGATCTTAAACTTCACTTATTCTGAATTTTTTGTGGGGGTGCCCGAAGGAGTGGACCGATATAGGCCAAATTCGAACTTTATCTATATCTGAAAGAAATAATACGATGTGCAGCGTTTGGACCACATCGATTGTTCCCTCCGAGAGTTATCGTTTACACCATTTTACAGAAAAATTTTGAGCTTTTGTGGGAAGTTACATGAATGAGTGGAACGATATGGACCATCTTCGAATTTAAACTAAGTTTGCACAAAATATTACGAAGTGAAAATTTGGTTCGAATAGGTTAATCCGTCCGAAAGTTATCGTGCGCAGCAGCCGGACAGACAGACGGATGTACATGGCCAAATAGACGCTGAAACTAATTTTGTCCAAACATATATGGGATCTAAAACCGTTATTTTGATGAGGCACATTTCTGGTCGTATCAAAGTGTATATACCCTCGTTAGCTGAGGGTATAAGGGAGGGAGGTACTGTTCTATGGGGCTATATGGATATGTGGAGTTATACCGAAAAATTTCATATGGTGAGTTTTGTACCCCCAGCGAAGATTAACTACCAAATCTCAGCCATTTCGGTGTTGTTATGAGGTTAAAACCTTCGAATTACCGAAAATCGGGAGGTGCAGTTCTATGGGGGCTATATCAAAACTTGGACTGATATATCCCATTTTCAATACCCAATATCCTAGGAGTAATATAAACTTCTATACTAAATTACAAAACTCTATCTTAAAAATTACGAGCTGAATCTTGATTTCAACGAACAGACGGACGGACATCATTATATAAACTTAGAATTTTATTCTGAACTATACTTAAAAGGGTTTCCGACCAATATTTTGATGTGTTACAAACGGAATGACAAATTTAATTATACCCTCCATAAATAAAACTCCTTTGCCATTGTTTCCTCCATAATCCCGATGTTACCAATACCATAACTGGCACTTTCCCGAACTTTACGGTACGTATAATTTTTTTCCAGGGCTGTGAGAGGTTTTCGCCATATTTTTGAGGCCCATCGTGATAATATAACATAATTTTCGTCTCATCAGAAAACATTAAGTCATCCCAGTACTCCAGTGGGCCAGAAATGTTCTCTGTAGCAAATCTGAATCGCTTCTCTATATTTTGCTGAGAAAGCATTGGCTTTTTCCTACCCACTCGTGATGAACTCATCGAAAAATCATTGGCATATATATTTTTAATCATGGTGAAATTCTAAGCTGATTTTGCCATGCCCGTCTGTCTGTTGTACTCATTTTACCGTCAGCACATGAGGTTCCCAGTGATCTGAAAACTTATTCACCGAAAATGGTAGTTATAGGTCCACGTTTCGGTATAGAAACTGGCTGCAAATTTCATTGAATTCCAGAGGGGGGAGGGGGTACCTCCTACTCGTATGTGCAATATTTAAAAAAAAAAAAACCTTATATTTGCAAATATTACGAATGTACCTATTTAAAAATTTAGGAATTAATTTACAATCCAGGTACTTCCTTGGGGCCTAAAAAACCGACCACGCCTGCTTTTTATACCCTCCACCATAGTATGGAAGGTATATTAAGTTTGTCATTCCGTTTGTAACATATCGAACTAATCATTTGCGACCCTATAAAGTATATATATTCTTGATCAGGATAATATTCTAAGACGATCTAGCCATGTCCGTCTGTCCGTCTGTTGTAATCACTCTAGCGTCCGCCATAAATGAGATAGAGTGCTGAAATTTTGCACCCGAGGGTCTTTTTTCCATAGGCAGGTTAAGTTCGAAGATGGGCTATATCGGTCCACTCTTTGGTATAGCCCCCATATAACGGTACCTCCGGATTTGAGGTATTTTGACGTTCTTCGCCACATTTGCAAACCGAATTAACTATAATTTGGAACTTAGGGTTCCTAGTGATCAACAAACTTATATCCCAAAGGATATGGGCATAGGTCCATGTTTTGGTATAGTCCCCATATAACGGTACCTCCCGATTTTCGGTATTTTGAGAATTTTAGCCACAATTTTTAACCGAACTATCTGCAATTTGACATTTGAGGTTCTCAGTGATCCTGAAACATCTCCACGAAACATCGTCAACATAGGTCCATGTTTTGGTATAGCCCTCATATATCGGTACCTCCCGATTTTCGGTATTTTGAGAATTTTAGCTACAATTTTTAAACGAACTAGCTGTAATTTGCCATTTGAAGTTCTCAGTGGTAATGAAATATCTCCACCAAACATCGTCAACATAGGTCCATGTTTTGGTATAGTCCCCATATAACGGTACCTCCCGATTTTCGGTATTTTGAGAATTTTAGCCACAATTTGTAACCGAACTATCTGCAATTTGACATTTCAGGTTCTCAGTGGTCATGAAACATCTCCACCAAACATCGTCAACATAGGTTCATGTTTTGGTATGGCCCCCGTACCTCCCGATTTTCGGTATTTTGAGAATTTTAGCAACAGTTTTTAACCGAAATAGCTGTAATTTGACATTTGAAGTTCTCAGTGGTCATAAAACATCTTCAACGTAACCGAACTAGCTGTAATGATCGTTATTTTGAGAATTTTAGCTACAATTTTGTCTATTAAAAATAATCGTCAATATAGGTCCATGTTTTGGTATATCCCCCATACAACTGTACCTCCCGATTTTCGGGAATTTTGGGTCCATTTTTGAGGGTCTACATTGTTTTGATGAAACTACCCTCAATTTGACTCTTGAAGTCCCTTCAGCTATAAAACTTTTCCGCCAAAAAAATTAAAGATAGGTTGACTCTTTGATATAGCCCCGTAGGTGGTACATTTCACCTAGCTGAACACATTTCTTTAGATTAGATTAGATAACACTGTGCAACAAAATGGAGGTGAAAGTCTGGGGCACGGAAATTTCCTCTTGGGGAAGAAAGGCCTTGGTTTGTATATTATGAACCCCGAAGGACAGATCCGCCGGGAGTCGAACTTCAGCGTTATGGCGTGATGAAATTTTTGTTAGAGACCCTGTGGGCCATCAGGAATTAGCGTTATATCTTTGTTCACTGTTGCTTAAGTACTCTACAAAAACAACAAACAAAGATATAATGCTTATTCATGACGGATTACAGGGTCTCTTGCAAAAACTTCATCACGCCATAACGCTTACACACCAAGGGCTTTCATCTCCAAAAGGAATTATCTCTGGCCCAACATTTGTGTTCACAGTGTAATTTAAGCAATAGTGGGAGGCAGTAGGAGTCTATCCATCGTCGAAAAGTGGTTCCACCTAAAATTGTGAAATGACCCTAAGACTATTTTGTGGTGGAGGGTATAAAAAGTTCGGCCCGGCCGAACTTAACTACTTTTTACTTGTTTTAAATATGTTATATCTCCAATACTACTGAACCAATTTCCATGTAATTGACAGCAAAATTCAAGATTTGCTTTTATTATGTATATTTTTTAAATTTCGGAGGATGTTGGGTACCTTCCCCACGCCTTTCTTTTAAACGCTATATATAAGGTACATACTAGGTACATATTTGGAGCCAAATTACCGGACCACGCCCACTTTTTAAGTATGTTATATATTAAAAACTATTTTCAACACATTATTTTTCCGAAACTACTGAACCTAATTTAATTCAATTTTAAGAAAATGTTCAGGAATGTCCCTTGGTCCAAACTACCCTTTATTTATGGACGAATTTTCGGGGCTTATTGCTTTATAATCGCTATTTTTGCTAAACTTATGAGTGCTTCCGCTTGCAAATAAATTTTCGAGACAACGGTGGTTGTGCCTCCGACCAAGAAAAAGCATATATTTACAAATTTCCTTAAATGGTGAGGTTCAACGGACCATCAGGAACGAAAAACTAAAACATATAAGTCTCAATAAGCGGGAGAATTCGACTTAACCATTTTTTTAACCTTTATAATTAGATCGCTTTAGGATAAAGACAGGAGACATGGACGATAATAAATCCTAAACAACATCAATGGGCGAATAAATTCGACAATGTCCGTATGAGAATAGAAAGGTTACAGACAAAATCTGTAGATACATTTAAAATCCTCCTCGGTTTGACAACGGACCGAAGAAGTGAGGTAGAAAATAGCAATTTTGAATTATCAAGCATAAAGCCCATAAAAAGTTGTCATTAAAACTCATTACGACGAACCAGCAACGCGGACCGGGGTCTGCTAGTAAGTAAAAAAATAAATTAATAAAAAATAACTAAGTAAATAAATAAATAACCTAAAATAAATTACCCAAAGGGTATTTAATGTTTGTAATTCGTGTTTTGAAATGTGGAGGGAGGAGAACAATTTTAAATTTTGTTATTTTCATTTTGAAAATAAAATAACAAAATTTAAAATTTTCCTCCTCCCTCCACATAACTTTCGATCCTGTAATGGATAAATGAATGTTCCAAATTCATATTTTTTTTTTAATTCCCAATAGTTGTTCAACAAAGGATTTGTTTGATGCCTATGCACAGTTGTCGCAATCACAAAATTTTTGGCCAAAATTATTTTTTTGAAGTTTCATATTTTTATAATTTTTTTGCGCGGAATAATAAAAAACACTTCAAACCATCCGAAAATAATTGGTTTTTCTAAATACCATTAATAGCCGCTCGTTGGTGTAATGCTACAGTTGAAAATTTTTTGTATAAAAAATAGAACAGACTGTGTGCTGTAAAATATATACATTTTGGTGTGCTGTGTGGTCGAATGGGTATACGAAATTCAGACCAAAGTTATTATGAATCAGGAAGCTGATAATAAGTGCTTTCATAATATATAAAGAAAGAACGAAGAAAGTTGTAATATCTGGGTAGGGAGATAAAAGTTTGTGTGTATATTGAAAATTATTTTTTACAAATATTTTTGAAATCTTCTTAAACTTTAGAAAAAATGTAAAAATATCGTCTCCTCCAAAAAATTTTTGGAAGCTGGCAGGGGTATGTACTATCATATTCAGATGAAATATTTTGCCTTATTTTGCCTTTTTTAGAAAAAATGTATTTTTCTACTTTAAGTTGAGTGAAATTTTTTATAAATTGATGTTTTTATTGTGTATAGTATTGAACTGAAAATGTGGGATAAAGACAAAGTTTCATCCGATTTTTCTTAAAATTGATATTTAAGGTTTTAATAGTATAAAAAACATTTCTGCAACATTTTTTGAAAATTGGCCCACACTGTGACATAGCCGTACCGTCCGATTTAAGATATTTTAAAGATTTTACAGTAGTCGTGTCAATAATCTCACAGACGTATTTAATAGAGCATTGGATACATCTGATCCACTTATATCATCTATACGCCTAAACGCCCGCTTACAAGAAAGAAAGCGGTTAAACCTGCCATCTGAAGTAATCGAATTGTTAGTTTGTGAACTAAACGATGAATTACGGCCCGCGAATGATACTGATTGTGATGAAACCACAGATGAAGAATTCGAAGAAGAATATGGCGATGAAAATATAGTTCTGGAAAACGAAATATCTACATATATTCAATAATTAATTAATTTAAAACTTAATAGAGTTCTTTTATTTTCTTTACTTAATAGTATAAAACAACCTTCTTAAGCCTGTTTTAAGTCATACTTTTATAAAAAGAGTAAATTTTGAATTATGTTTACCGCATTTTATTTTGTTTTACAACTCATGTTTGTACTAAAACATCACATTTTGTACCCTAACATTTTGTATGCCTTTGCATATCTAAAAACCTAATAAATAGTACTATATTGTACCTTATGATTGCAGAAACGCGTTTTAACGGATTTGCAATAAATATTAATATTATTGTTGGCGTTTTTTATTGTTGGACTGCAGAATTTTACATCTTTGTGTTTATTTCAGCTTTAGTCCATATTTTGTTGTAATTCAATTGTTTGAATGTTTAAAATATTTTGTTGTTATTCAAACAATTGAATTACAACAAAATATGGACTAAAGCTGAAATAAACACAAAGATTAATATTATTATAATAAATATTAATCTATTTATAAACGAAAAGTATACATTATGTTGTATTAAATAATTTTGGCCAAAAAAATTTGAATTGGGACAACTGTGCTATGTCAGGAAGCATGCACAAACCTACGCAAACTATTACATCACAAAGAAAATGTTAAGCTAACATCTCTAAACTTGATTTAAGTTTGAGATGAATTAAACTATGGTTAAAGAAATGTCAGTCACTTCTTTCGAAAGTTATCGTGCCTATCAGACACTTTAGTTGGTCACCGTGAGGTTTTTTTAGAGCTTTTGGTCCATTATGTCAGAAAGCATGGTCCTGCAATGGAAAAAATTACAGAAGCACAAGGATTTTTTCCGTACAAATTTTCAAACGAAAAACCTGGTTGTATTGACTGATATAGCTATTAGTAACATAATGTACTGTTAGAAGGAATTTGTGCAATTTTTACGCCTAATCGAAAATAAATTCGTAAGTTACCATGCTCATTTTCCGAGAGGAATGTCTTCAAAAAAAAAAAAAAAAAAAAATACACTGTACTGTCGTAAAAAAAGGCCTCCGTCCATAAGAAGACTCGCCGGCTGGCTATATTGTTCTTTTAACTGCACTTTTGTGAAATTTTTTCAATGTGAGGGTAATATTAATATATTGCAAAGTTTGGACCGAATGCCTTCGCGAGTTATCGTATCCACCATTTTATCAATAAAATTTTGAACTTTGGTGGGGCGGTGGCCCATAACTGGATATAAGTAAGTTAGAACTATAATTGCGATGAGAAACATTTTTGTATCATGTATCTCTAGTCAAGAGGAGAAATTAAAAAAATTAATGTGGTTGGTGATTGGGTTGATTTGTCTTCGGGAAATACGAATAAGAGTATTCTACTCTTCCTCAATTCATTACATCGACTTGAGCTCAAGGAAAACTATGATTTGTGAATTATTGTTGTTGAGAATATCCCAAAAATGCTTAATAAAATTTCGTAGCCGAATATATACCCAGCAAATGTTCGAAGCCGTTAGTCATTATGTAACCCATTACAAAGTAATGTAACTACTTATATTACTCCTTACTAAGTTATGGGTGCGATGGCACAGAGCGTGTGTGTCCGACTACAACTCCTAGGGTTGGTTGTGTGTTCAACGCAAACCATCGACACGCAAGCTTTTTGTAAACAAAATAAAGAACAGATGGAGGTGCACATGTTAGCGTTTAAACAACCCTTAATGTTCGTACGCGTGGCCAAGTGTGTAATGTGTTCGGCTATAAATCAGAAGTTTGCATGGCCAAATCCAGCAAAGAGCGAAATTAAATAAATATATGAAGTGTGTTAAAATTGAAAACAAATTCCCCCTCAACTGTTCTAAAAATAGATTCTTTAGCATATTTTTCAACTTCTAGTGGCCAAAGAATAACTAGTTATTCTAGAGGTCATAGAATAACTAGTAAATCGGTGCGACATGCCCTTGTTTAAATAATGGGTAAGTAGGGCGTTTTGTAAGTAGTTACGATTACCAAAAAGTACTATAATTCTTTCAATAATGTTGGGTTTTTGTACATATGAGTTGATTTACCTGACTGATGGAAACAAAAATCGGTAGGTTGGCACGGGTTAACCTTAACCGATTGCCATAAAATTTCATTTATAAGGTTTTTGGATCAAATGGAAAAAAATGTGGGGGATAGGAAATCAAAAAAAAAAATTGTTTTTGGTCACTCTAATATGTATGAATCACTGTCAAGTATGTATTAAGCTTCTTCGAATAGGCTCATGACCATATGGAGTTTTTTAAGGTGTTTTATAATATAATATATCCCGGCGGGAAATTATTGTCTAACAATTAAGTCATATCTTATGCTCCTCATACAAATAATTTCAATGCGCCAAACCATATTGCCGTACACTGTGTTTGACTTTATAAAGTTTTGTAGTGTCACAATTTGTGTCTGTTGATTTGCCACTAAATATTCTTTTGCGTTGAGTTTAATGAGCACGTTTAAAACGTTTATTATGCTCAAGTGGCAACAATTTATATGTAAAAGTTGTAAAAATTCTCAACTTTTACGTATAGGAAAAAGATAATCAACTAAAAAGTAATTAAAAAAAATTAAGTTACAGTCTTTTATTTATAAATGCACTAAAAACTAGAAGATAATTTCTCTCTTAGCCACACTAAGTAAATTCTTCTTCATAATGGGATCTCTTAAATAAAACGCTTGGCGTTTATTGTCATTTAATTTTGTCACCATTTTTTAATTTAAATACAAAAGTTTTATTTGAGAGATTCCATCATAAGGAGGCAAAGCGAAAAATAATTTTCTATTTTTTATTGCATTTATAAAAAAAGCACTGTAACTTATTTTTTATGCCCTCAGCATTTATGCTAACGAGGGTATATATGTACACTTTCATACGGGCAAAATGTGCCTCATCGAAATAATGGTTTTAGACCTCATGTATGTTTAGACGAAAAGTGTTTCAGACAATTTGGAGCCGATTTTGCAATGTCCGTCCGTCTGTCTGTCTGGCTGGTGCGCACGATAACTCTCGAACGGATGAACCGATTTGGTCCAAAAGTTGGCTATCGCAATATTTTGTTCAAACTTACTTTAAGTTCGAAGATGGGTAATAACGGTCCACCCCTTCCGGTATCTCCCCCACAAAAGTTCGAAAATGTTCGGAAACTTGTGCGCACGATAACTCTTGAAGGGAATAACCGACTTGCTCCATACGTTGCACATCGTGATATTTCTACCAAACTTAGATGAGGTTACAATATGGACTCAATCGGTCAACGCCTTCGGGTTCAGGTTAGGACCTGCTCTCGAATCACTTTGATTTTTGTTGCAACAACTTGTATTCACTGCCCGCCATACGACGGTACAAGTTTCATCAAGGGCAAGTTCATACTTCCTAAAAGTTGCAAAGAGCCCCTATGACACCGTATGTAGTGGTTGGAGCGCAAGATAACTCTCGGACGGATCTGCAGATGCGGACCAAAAATTGGCCTTCGTAATATTTTGTCCAAACATAGTTTAAATTCGAAGATAAGCCATATCGGTCCACTCCTTCAGGTACCTCCCCCACAAAAGTCCAAAAATGTTCGGAAAAATTGTGCGCACGATAACTCTTGAAGGGAGTGACTGATGTAATCCATTTTTTGCACATCCTAATATATCTATCAGATATAGATCAGGCTCGAATATAAACTATATTTGTCTACTCCTTCTGGTACCTCTCACAAAAAATTGCGGATATGTTCACTTTAAGACCTGCTCTCGAATCACTTTGATTTTTGTTGAAGTCATTTGCATTCGCTACCTCCATTTCGACGGTTAAAGTTTTTTCAAGGGCAAGTCCATATTTCTTGGGAAAACAGCCCAAAAGGTGTAAAAAAACCCTATGTCACCATTTGTGGCGGTCGGAGAGCACGATAACCCTCGAACTGTCCCCCTCAAAAGTTCAACATTTGTCTCTTAGTGCAGTTAATTCCTAATCCTCATTTTTTTCGGCAAGTTCAAATGTCCAAAAAGGGCCACTAAATTCTGAAGAGGCCTTAAATACATTCGATCTGTCTGTAGGTGAAAGTTTCAATTCACATTGGCTGAGGGTATATATCTGTCGGCAAAGCCGACTGACACTTTTTTACTTGTTTTAATTATTTTTTACTCCTAATTTTTTAGTAAATAGATTTTACTATTCCGCCCAACTGCCTACTCCGAACTTGCAACCAACCTTCACCGGAAATCCTCTTCAAAATACCGGAAATTGGGTGGTACCACTATATGGGTGCTACCAATACCTGGACCTATATCCACAATTTTTGGTGGGAAAATTTCTATACCATTGGGAAATCCAAATATAAAGTTACAGCCAATTCGGGCTAAAATCGAAGATAAAATACCTGAAATCGGGTGGTACCGCTATAGAAAAAATTGGACTTCTGTTATTATTGTTGTTGTAACAGTGTTTAGTATTATGTTTGTATGTTCGTTCTTCTATTCAATCTGGCTCTGGGTCTATCTCCATTTCAAGGAAATTGGCTGCTTCGATGGGATATAACCACAGATCCACTGGAGTTAGATGAGTAGGTTTGACGGAGCAGTTGAATATGTGTTTTGTGTCGTGCGGGCCCATGCCGCCTACTGAACAGATGTCTTGAACGGCGCGATCGATTTCAGCCCAATAAGAATTTAGGCGACTGCAATATCCCGAGCGTAGTTGAGCCAAAACTACTATGGTTTGTCGTGGCAGCTGACGCTCCTCAGCTGCGATAGATGGTGGATGTACTACGAGGACTTTATTCACACTATATTTGCTTATGGCCTTAGCTACTGCATCCGTGTGAATACTATTTAAACCTGCTTGATATGCCTGTTGATCTAGGGGGTTTCTCCTAAATTTAGGACCTCCCTTTCTAGAGCATCCTGTTATGTCGGGCCTAGCCAGCAGACGGTGATTGGGTTGGCTCTCATGAGTTGCTATACTGGAAGTATCTTTGCCTCCTCATGTAGGTCCACTGAAGACTTGAGGGGGCACCCTGTTGCTGGCGGCATTGTGACAGGTTTGAATTTTTTCTAATTCGTACCACATAATCCCGGGGACCAAACTGGAGCCGCATAGCTTACCACAGATCGACCTATCGCGTTATATGTGGTCAACAAGGTTTCTTTATCTGCACCCCAAGTGCTGCCGGCTAGGGACTTAAGGACCTTGTTCCTGCTTTTAAGTTTGTCGCATATAGCTGTGGCGTGCGCGCACGACTTGAAGGTTTTATCGAATGTGACCCTTAAAATTTTGAATTTTGGGACAGTTTGTGGTCTGAATTCTACTACGGGCTTCCACACTGCGCTGTCCATGTGGTGAGCAGAGTGTATGTAGATTTTGTGGCGGAAATCTGCACATTCCTCGCATGGAAAAAGGTGTTAAGATCGGTTAAATATGAGTTCAGCCTCTCACAGATGTTATCAAGGAAGGTACCTGACACCAGGGTCGTGCAATCATCCGCATACCTTACGATCTCGATGCCGTCTGGAGGGGTCGGAATACAGGAGAGTTAGAGGTTACACATTTTCGGAGATATCACCCCACCTTGGGGAACTCCCTGTTTCACTCTACGGGGTTTGGACTTCTTGTTCCTGAATTCCACGTACGACTGGCGTCTACACATATAGTTGACTATCCAACGTTTCTGGTTTGGACAGAGGGTTGTCTGCTTAATGTCCTCAAACAGAGGTTTTTGATAAATCAAGCGCCACCATCACTGTTCTATCACACGGCGGTCTCTGGTTGAGTCCTTGACAAATATATGTGGAGATGACGTGCAGCGCTGTTGTCGTGCTGTGCTGCTTACGGAATACAACTTGATAGCTATTCCTGATACTGGCCTATACGATTCACTTTTGCTGGCATCCTTGTCTGGTTTCATTAGCGGGACCACCCTGTCCATTTTCCAGACTTCGGGGACAATGTAAGTATACGTTCAGCAACCGGCTCCAATGCTGCAACTCTTCAGATGATTTAACCAGTTGTTCAGCTCCCTGACTCTGGGGTCATTGGGGTTGGCTCGACGAAGCTCATCACGCTCATTTGCTAATCCCGTCGCCTCTGCTGGGAAGTTTGGTCTTACTTCGGGTATTCGACCAGTAGGGATATGCCGAGCGGCTGCAGCAGTGATGATGTCTCGGAACGTCCTTTCCGCTACCCGAACATCAGTAGGATTGGGCAGTTCCCTGAAGCTGTGATTGGTGAACTCTCTGAAACTCGTCCAAACAGCTTTCCTATGATTGACGAAAGTGTGGCATTCAGAGGTGATGAAATCGGGTGGTCTGCTAATGGAGACAATTATGGGGAAATGGTCTGATCCAAAGGAAATGACGGGTTGCCAGGTAACACGATGGTTTTGTTTGGCGAACTGTGACACTCTCCTCTAATTCTGGTAGGGGCATCCTCATTGACGGTGCAAAATGTAGAGGTACCTATCTGCGCAGCCAGCGCTGTACTTCTCTGATCGTTTCCGAGGACCGAATGCCACATCTCATAATGCCCATTAAAGTCCCCCAGGACCAGAGATTATGAACATCCAAAAGCGGGCTAATGTCAGGTTCGTGATCTGAGATACAGCTATTTCTCGGCGGGATGTGTACGTTCAGCTCTCTACATTCCATGTACGGGTCATAAGAAACGAGATAGGTCTGTATTGGTCAGACTGGTGCAATATGAAAGCTAATCCCCCACATCCACTTTCTTAACACGTTGTAACCATCACAACGTTGTAAGCAACAGTTGTTGTTGAGCTTGGTTTCTTGCACCGCCGGACCTTGATGTTCTTCCGACTCATGAAATCTACTATTTCCTCGATCTTACCTCGAAGTCCATTGCAATTAAATTGCAAAAAGATTAATTCTCTAGGATTGGGGCAACAACGGCTGGTGTTAAATGCTGTGTGTGCGGTTGCTGTCGAGGGTACTGCGGTGGAGTTTCGTAATCTGACGACGACTCACTGGCGACTGTATTCACGCAGCATGCAGCAACATAGTCCCTGTCGTAGTCCAGACAAGTCAAGAGCAACCCCTTAGATGCACCCACTGCTGACATCAATTGCATCTCACCGTAGGTTGGATATGGGTGAAGATGCGGATGTGACAGACTGAGCACAAATAAATTGGTCCTGGTTTTTCCTCCGTCCCGGCACGGACCAAAAGAATTCGGAGCAGGCATTCCAGGATATGCTGCTCCCAACACAGAAAAACGAAACAAAAACAAACATATGTACACTGAGGTGGCAGCCGCTGGCCGGTACGCTGATGTGTGATTCTGGGACAATCCGGTAAGAAAGAACCCGCTGCCGTGAGATTGTGGACCTTGGGTTGCATATTCATGTATTGTGATCCAAATCTGAAAAGTGTGCAAAGTTTTAGTACGATTTATCTGTCAACTGTGACTGTAATAATAAAAATGAGTTACTAGATTTGAACTAAACAGACAACAAAGCAAGTTAAATAAAACACTGTGAAAGTCTATTACACATAGACACAAAACACATAAAAATATAAAGCTGTTGATTATTAAACCCTTCTACTTATGGCCTGGAAAATATCAATTCAATAAAAGAAAGTAGGAAAAAAATTGTTTACCTCCCCATACATTAGTGTTTTACACACATTTTAAGCATTTTTTAAAAGAGAGAAGTAAACAAAAAAACAAAAACAGGAAAATAACATCCTGTCGTTTGCATTGAAAACTTCCTTCCTATGAATTATATTGAGGTAGCTTTGGATGTTTTGCGGCATCATCTCTTGTTGCTGGTGGTGGTCTTGCTTCACTGCTCACTGACTTCCTCTCTTTAGAGTGCGGTTATCTCTGGTGAAAATAAGTTAACGAACTTTGAAAATTGTTGGCACCTACCCTGTGGCTGCCACTAACTCCGCCTGTATGATTACCGCAATAATAAGAAATCAGACAGCAACAACAAAAACAGCGATGCCGGTATAAAACTTTAGATGAGTGTTGATGTTTTTTTTTATTTTTCTTCACTTTAAAACAATATGTGTTGTGCTCTCCCATGTTACTTACTACTAATACTGGTGGGTGTACCCGAGGCCAGATATTTAAAGATAATTTGATGTTTATTATAGAAGGTAGAAAGCTTTTTGCATCACTATCTCCATTGTCTTCGAAACTCCCACTGTTTGTCTGCTTAAGTGTCGTCTGTTGATTTTTTTCTCAGCATCAACAGCAATTTGTGTGTTCATTGTGTTTTCCTCCAAGTGTTGTTTAAATAAAAATTTCACCTTAGGTTTAGTTTTCTCTTTAGCCCTGTGTCTGTAATTTTATATATACCATTTTTATTTTATTATTTTAACATCAGGTGCTTGCGTTCATCCTTAAGTTTAAAAGGTGTACACATTTAATGTGATTATGTTCAAACGGTTAAATGATGTCCGTTCACATACTCGTCTTGTGTATTGTAGAGTAGAGTGTGAAAAATAATGAATGAACTCTGTGCTTGCACAGCAGGGTGAGTGAACAACGACGATTCTGCTAATGCTGCTTGCAGTGTAAAGCATGTGTGTTCATTAATTTAACTTTTAAAGTAAATATTATTTAATATAACTTAAAAAAATCTTATATGATAGGGTGACACAAAAATTTTAGGATGATTACATGTATAGGAAGACAAAGAAATATATAAACAAGTAAGCAAAGGCTATAATCGGCCGGGCCGACCATGTGATACCCTACACCACAACCTCTTGGAATTAGCTATGTGCAACCACTTTGCACGCTGAATGTCCACAACAAATTTTTAACGGTGGCATAATACCCCTTAGTAATGTTGGCGATGTTTTCTGAGTATTTCAGCCATGAAGAAGTTCTCTACAAGTGGCAACTTCGGACATGCCTTCCGGATTCGGCGATAAAAACTACGTCACATATCAATGACATAACATGAATACATTGATATACGATAAGCCTCACTTGTCACTACCGGGATATTTGTGGAACAATTATATAAATTATACATTTCTAAACAAAATGCCAAAATTGTCAATTTTCACATTGATTAGCATCTCCTGATACATCTTTAAATTGTCTTTAAATATCAGGTTCCTTTTTGAAATACACCTAATATAAATAAATTTGTGAGTAAGAGAGACAGATGAACAAATTTCGTCCAACCATAGTTGGGGTCTAAAACCATTATTTCGATGAGGTACATCTTTGGTCGAATTTTGTATATATTCCCATTATCCTTAAGGCTGAGGGTATAAACGAGGTGGCGAAGCGACTCCATGCTGCAATATTTGTATAAAAATCCAATTGGACAACTGAACTGAAAATTTCTCTGTCATGATAGAGACATTTTGTAGTATGGTAGGAAATTGTGGTTCTCTACACAAAACCCATTATATATTTGGTAGTAGGACCGTTATCTAGCAGACACATTATTGCAATTGGCTTCAGGGGAAATGTCAGTAGTTATTATTCCATATGTAGGCTACTTTGCTGGTATATGCCCACCAAATAGTAAAATATGGATCAAAAATAACATTTTTATATTTATCATTAAAAAGTAATGGTCCATTTAACCCACTAGATAATATGAGAGCATCATTGAAAATTGTAGGCATGTTCTTAGACCTAAACTCCTACATCGTGCAAAATTACGTGACTATTGAGCTATAATTGCGACCTCTAGCGTGATTCTGATTACATTGCAAAGAAATAACAGGATATATTAGGCTGTAACTCTGTTATCTGGGTGCAACCGTGGTGCAATGGTATGCACACCCGCCTTGCACGCTAAAGGTCGTGGGTTCGATTCCCCGTCCAGTCAACCATCACTTTTCAACGGTGGCAATATACCCCTCAGTAATGTTGGCGACATTTTCTGAGTATTTCAGTTATATAAAACTTCTCTACAAAAGTGGTGTCTAAGGCACGCCGTTTGGACACGGCGATAAACAGTAGGTCCCATATCATTGAGCTAATATGAATCGGGGTGCACTCATTGATATGAGAGAAGTCTCCCTTGTCCCATCTGGGATATTTGTGGAACAATTATATATATATATATATATATATATATATATATATATATATACTAGCAAAATGCCCGCTACTTCGTATGCGGAAAGGATATAAAAAAAAAACAAATAAACAATATATAATATGGAAATGACAAACACTGAAAATTTGGTCGCACTAATACCAATTTTAATCAATATTTATTTTTATCTTAGTACTGTGCGTACCCCTTAAGTTCGTTTTTAAAAAAGATCAGCCGTATCTCACCCTTACACATTAACAGCGAGATCAACGTTGCACACCAATACACACCCTAACTCCAAAAAATAAAAATTCCAGCACTGTCCCTACACCCAAAAACAAATTGAGTACCATTAAGTATTTTTCGTATACTTATGGTACGTATTTCGACGACATATCTCAGCCATACACGGACATTAATACAAAATAATTACAGTAAATTCCATAATAATTACAGTAATTCCAAATCTCAAGATTCCAGCTGTATCCGTTCGTCCAATTCCAAATTGTACCAAACTTAGTATCAAGTCGAACTCTTCGTACCCATAAGAAAGATTTTCCAAAACTACCTCAATCCTCCACTTTAGTAGTAATCTTACTTCCAAATTTCAGGATTCAAACTCTATCCGTTAAACCAAATTAAAATTGTACTAAATTTATAACAATTTAGAATTTTCGTACCAATTTTCAAAACTTCCTCTACGCAACTGGGCTACAATAATCATACTTTCAAATTGCAGGATTCCACCGCTATCCGTTCACCTACATACAAATTGTACTAAATTTAGTACCATTTAGTACTTTTCGTAACCATAAGTTTGCTTTTTCAAAACAACCTGAATCCTACTCTTCGACTGTAATCGTAATTCCAAATTTCAGGATTCCAGCTCTATTAATTCACCCAAATTCACATTGTACCATATTTAGTACCATTTAGTACTTCTCGTACGCACACGTACGACTTTTCAAAATTTCCTCAATACTACACTCCTACAGTAATCTTAATTCCTAATTCCAACACTATCCGTTTACTAAAATTCAAATTGTACCGAATTTAGTGCTTTCTGTACCCATAAGTACGAATTTCCAAAACTACCTCAATTCTACTGTCCGACAGTAATCTTAGTTCCAAATTTCAGAATTCCAGCTTTATCCGTTCATCCAAATCCAAATTGTACCAAATTTAGTACCATTTAGTACTTTTCGTACCCAAAGGTACGAATTTCTCAAACTATCTCAATCCTACACCCCTACAGTAATCTTAATTCAAAACTTTAGGATTCCAGCTCTATCCGTTCACCCAAATCCAAATTTAGTACTGCTCGTAATCATAAATACGAACTTCCAAAACCATTTCTTTATTTCAACGCCATTTCCCAACCTTGATACTTAAAATTCAGGATTCCAGTTCTATCCGTTCACCCAAATCCAAATTGTAATAAATTTAGTACCATTTAGTACTTTTCGTACACATAAATACGAATTTCGAAAATTTTCCCAATCCTATAATCCAACAGTAATCTCAATTTCAAATTTCAGGATTCCAGCTCTGTCCGTTCACTCGAATCCCTATTGTACCAAATTTAGTACTTTTCGAACACATAAGTACGAATTTCCAAAACCACCCTCATATCTCAGTCCTACACTTCACAGTAATCTTAATTCCAAATTTCAGGTTTCCAGCTACATACATACGTTCACCCAAATCCAAATTGTACTAAATTTAGTACCATTTAGCACTTTTCGTACCCATAAATACAAATTTTCAAAACTACCTCAATTCTACACCCCACCAGTAATCTCAATTCCAAATTTCGAGATTCCAACTATATCCGTTTACCCAAATCCCCATTGTCCCAAATTTAGTACCATTTAGTACTTCTCATACACATAAGTACGAATTTCCAAAAGTTCTTCAATCCTGCACTCCAACAGTAATCTCAATTCCAAATATCAGGATTCCAGCTCTATCCGTTCATTCAAATCCAAATTGTACTAAATTTAGCACCATTTAGTACTTTTCGTACCCATAAGTACGAATTTTCAAAACTACCTCAATTCTACACCCCACCAGTAATCTCAATTCCAAATTTCGAGATTCCAACTATATCCGTTCACCCAAATCCCCATTGTCCCAAATTTAGTACCATTTAGTACTTTTCATTCACATAAGTAAGAATTTCCAAAACTTCCCCAGTCCTACACTCCAACAGTAATATCAATTCCAAATTTCAGGAATCCAGCTCTATCCGTTCACTCAAATCCAAATTGTACTAAATTTAGTACCAATTATTACTTTTCGTACACTCAAGTTTCCAAAAACCCTTTGGTGCATCTTTCTTACTCTTCATCAGTGATCCTCAGTCCAAATTTGAGGAATCAAGCCCTATCCGTTCACCAAAACCGAAACTGTACCAAATTTAGTGCTATTTAGTATTTTTCGTACCCTATGTACGAATTTCCAAAACTTCCACAATATTAAACTCCACCAGTAATCTCAGTTCCAAATTTAGAGATTCCAGCGCTATCCGTTCACCCAAATCCCCATTATACAAAATTTATTTCCATTTAGTACTTTCCGTACACATAAGTACTAATTTCCAAAACCACCTTCATATCTCAATCCTACACTTCAACAGTAATATTAATTCAAAATTTCAGGTTTCCAGCTCTATCCGTTCATTCAAATCCAAATTGTACTAAATTTAGCACCATTTAGTACTTTTCGTACCCATAAGTACGAATTTTCAAAACTACCTCAATCCTACACCCCACCAGTAATCTCAATTCCAAATTTCGAGATTCCAGCTATTATCCGTTCACCCAAATCCCCATTGTATCAAATTTAGTACCATTTAGTACTTTTCATACACATAAGTACGAATTTCCAAAAGTTCTTCAATCCTACACTCCAACAGTAATCTCAATTCCAAATATCAGGATTCCAGCTCTATCCGTTCACCCAAATCCCTATTGTACCAAATTTAGTACTATTTAGTACTTTTCGTACACATAAGCACGAATTTCCAAAACTACCCTCATATCTCAATCCAACACTACAACAGTAACCTTAATTCCAAATTTCAGGTTTCCAGCTCTTTACGTTCACCCAAATCTAAATTGTACTAAATTTAGTACTTTTCGTACACATGATTGGTAATTTTTCAAACCATTTCCTTTTAGAAGCACCACTTGCCAACCTTGATTTCCATACCAAATTCCTATATTCCTGGGGCCTATTATTGATTTCATTAATTATTTAGCGATTTCATCAAATTACAGATTTTGAAATTGAAAATTGAATAGTTATGACTGTACATCTCCATATACGATAAAATTCTTAATTGCAAATAAATCGTGGTAATATGCACAATTCTATTGCACTTTCATTGATTTGAAAACATTTAGTTATTACCAAAAAGTCAGGTCCATACAGTTTTTAGTTGTTGTTATTTCTGGCCGATTTCTGAATTTATTCCCCTAATGTTGTCTTCAACAGCAACTCATTTGTTCATTTGCGTAATTGATGTTTATACACCCTTATCACCAACTGCGACATCTGTTGCAATGGAAGATAACAAATGTCTTGTCTTTCTATTATTTAGTGGTTTACGATAAAATAAGTGCGCCTAGAAGTAAACTACAAAATTTGAAATTATGTGTGATCTCTTACGATATCAAGAAGTTATGGCATTGTTAATTTTACACATGTCTTGCAGAGGGCCAACTAAGTGAATAAGTACGTAATAGTAATGAAAAATAAGGATTTTTGTTGTTGTTATTTTTTGTGGTTCCAGGACGAATTTTCTAAAACCCGGCCTTATCTCGCACATTTGCATCAAAAGTGACCCACTGGTAAAATTTCAAGCTCCTAGCTTTAGCCGTTTTGGCTGGGCGTTGATGATGAGTCAGTCAGTCAGTCAATCACTTATCACCAAGCTCATTTATATATATAGATATATATATATATATTTCCTTTTATTATTCCACTTGGGAACATAGGGCTTCTATAATACATTTCCATGTTAATCTATCTTGACATATTAATTTTATTTCATCGAAAGATTTATTTATTTTTTGTAAATCATTTTTAATGGATCTCCTCCAAGTATTTCTTGGACGTCCGGTTCGACGACTACCATGTGGGTTCCATTCCAGGGCTATTCTGGTGACACTGTTAGACGGTTTGCGCAGTGTATGGCCAATCCATTTCCATTTTCGTCTGGTAATTTGTTGAAGTATTGGATCTTTCTTTGTCTGTCTTAAGAGTTCGTCGTTTGATATAGTGTTTGGCCAAAACACTTTCAGTATAATAGGGAGACATTTGTTTACAAATGTTTGCAATTTGTGCGCCAAGCTTTTGGTCATATATATACGATTCTAATATATATACGATTCAAAATTATTTAGTTTATTATAATGCAAAATTAAAAATGGATATTTTCCTCATTTAAATATTGTTCATAAAAGGAATTTAAATAAAAAATAAAAATAGGTAAAAAAACTTTTTAAGTTAAACGGTTTTATGTTAAACATACATTGCAATGTTTAAGATAAATGTACTAAAAACCAAAAAATAATAAAATAGATACAGTCGTGGGAATTATAAACATATGCATAGACTAGACTAAAATAAAAAAATAAAACCGTGGGGCACGTCAATTGTCTACAAATTATCGACTTAATGTGCGATAGAAGAATCGTTTAATTCGTCGTTAGACAGGATGAGGGTCAAATTTGAATTACTAAATTTGACCCAAGAATAAATAATAAATAAAACAAACGGGGTGAGCTAAATAAAACCATTTAAAAAACAGGTCATGTTTATGTATTTTGCAATATTTTATATTTCTACCCAGGAAACACACTATACAAAAACATTCCTAATTCCCTTAAATGGGTTTATTACAGTTAAATTCCTCATTTTGGTTTATTAACTGATTATTTAGGATAACACATAAAAACGCAACACAATCACACATGGGAATGTATTGGAATATGTGTGTGTTAATATCTCAGTTTTACACTCCCCATATAGATTTTTCAGTATTTTACCGCAAATTTAAATCATTGAAAAAAGTGCAAAAAATCACCTGGGAATAGAAACTTAATTTCAACATCGATTATTGCGAAAAAAAAAAACCAATCAGCCAAGCACTTGTAAATATATATGTTCGGATGAATGAACGGGTATTCAGGCGAAAAACAAACTTCGCCACCAGACGAATAAACAATAATGAAAACATTCGCACACATACAGTAACTAACATTCATGTGACATCAACAGGGAAAAATAACAACGGTGAATGTTCCCTTATAGCTGACAAACCATAGGATAGAAGGCAACCGGAAGAAATAATGAACAAAACTCACAAACATATGTACATTTGTTTACATATTCACCAAGATCTGAAGCAACCAACACCTACGGATATTTTAACTTTCACACATCGCATAATGTGCAAACATGTGTATGTGGACATCAAAACATAGCAAAGCTTCAAGATATATGTATACGCCTTCCCAAAAATCCAGGTCAATTGATTTTGGTTTTTCGATTTCCCCAAACACTTAACAAGCTTTGTAAATGCAAAGCTTAAATACATTTTCAATAAAGATAGGAGGGGTGGTTAACAACAGTCTGTGGGTTCTCGTATTAGGTCTCAACGTTTTAGAAGGAACATGTGATAAATAATAATTAGGGAGACAATAATTTCGTCATATAAATTACCACCATTCGTATAGATGAACATACCTAGGTTACCTTATAGGAGACCACATGTTCCATATTATAGAAGACCGATGCGTTTTCATATTGAAAACACTGGAACTATTTCTGAAAGGCCAAAGGACCTACAAATAGATAGCCAACATATAAAAAGCAATAGAGTATTTTTTAGAAGACCAAAGGGTCTTCATATAGAAGGAACAATTTTCTTATTTTAGAGACTAAATGGTATTCACATGGAAGACCAACTGATCTTCTTATCGAAGACCAAATGGTCTTCATATGGTATACCAAGGGCCTTCTTATATAGAAAGTCAAATGGTATTCTTGAAGACGGCAAATGATCTTCTTACGGAAGATCAAATGATATTTTTATGGAAGTCCAAAGCTAATTATAGATGAGTAAATGGTATTGCTGTAGATGACCACAGAAGACTAAATGGTCTTCTTATAGAGTATCATAGGGTAACCTTATGGAAGACAACATGATGTTCTTATAGAAAACAAGTAAGCAAAGGTTATAGTCGCACGGGACCGACCATGTGATACCCTACACCACTGTCCCTGGGAATTAGCTTTCAGCAAATCAAAATTCCGTTATGGAACAAATAAGCTTATTGTATGAAATACTTTTTTTGGATTCTGCCACCTTATCACATTAAGCTTGGGACCTAGAGTTTATCACCGAGTCCGAAGGGCGTGTCCTAAGACACCACTTTAAGAGAAGTTTTATATGGCTGAAATACTCAGAGAATGTCGCCAACATTACTGAGGTGTATTTTGCCACCGTTGAAAGTTTTATGTTACCTCGCCGAGGAATCGAACAGACAACAATCTGTGTACAAGGCTGATGTGAAGTTAAAATATAGCTCCACTCTATGGAATAATATAAGAAACGAAGATACATAATGAATTTTTTGCTTTGCGCATATTAAATGTCTCCGAAGTCTATTCTTGAAAAATCAAAAAATGTGTTGACATATCTAATAGGGTGCCACCGTGGTGCAATTTTATGCACACCTAGGCAAGGCCACATGAAATTTTCAACGGTGACAAAATACCTCTCAGTAATGATGGTGACATTTTCTGAGTATTTCAGCCATGAAAAACTTCTCTACATGCGGTGTCTTAGGACACGTCGTTTGGACTCTGCGATAAACAGTAGGCCCCTAATCATTGAGCTAGTATGAATCGGGGTCAACTCACTCATATTAGAGAAGCCTCCCTTGTACCTACTGGGATGTTTGTGAAACAATTATGTATATCATTAAACATTTCTAAACAAGTTCCAAAATTGGAAAATTGACATTGGTAGCCTCTTCTGATACATCTATAAATTGTCTTTGAATATCAGGTTCCTTTTTGGAATACACCTAATATAAATAAATATATAAGCCGCTGCAAATATACCTAATTACAATGCAATTTGCCATATCTGGCCGTGAAATTTTCGACAGACGGACACTGCTCCAATTTTATTGAACACTGCAAATGCTATATACAAATTTTCAAAGGAAACATTGTGAGTTTTCTGAAGATCTAGCGTCCAGAAAAAGTGCACTTGTACCATACATATTGTTTGGAAATGCACGCGATTTTGTGCTTTTTGGGGTACTTCAAAAATAGTTCATTGTGGATATATATTGTGATATCAAAAATATATTTTAACCGGTAAAAAACAACTAATAATGAGTAGAAATTCAAATAATTTTCATGTAAACAAATTTAGGGCTAGGGTTCTACGTGGGTGACGTAGGGGATAGAAGATACCAAGCAACGGCCCTGACCGGTTTTAACATGGCAAATCCCAGGATTTATCTTGGTCCCTCTTTCATCTCAAGTGGACACTGACCTCCCCGTGGTGTCACCTGGGGAACTGCCTTTAACACCCGTTAAAGGTAGTGAGCTAACATGTGCCGCGCGTTCTCCCATAAGAACGTTAAAAACTTGGGTTTGGGCGTCGGGCTAGTAACCCTCCCTGGAAAAAACAGCATACTATGAAAAAACGAAAGAAAAGAAAAACAACCCCCTCTAAAGTTGACGAATCCCGCAAACGTTTTAAGGACCATGATCTACGAATCTACACCTGGAATGTTCGCACTCTTTATAGAGAAGGTGCAGTCCTCGCATTGGCAGATGTACTTGAAAAGTACAAGGCCGATATTACTGCCATACAGGAAATACGATGGATTGGGAAAGGCGTCACAACAACACCTAAAGGTGACGCACTGTATTATAGCTGCCATGACGTAAAGCATGAGTTTGGTTGCGGATTTGTAGTAAGTCGGAGACTAAAACATCTGGTATCCAGCTTCACTCCAGTGAATGAAAGACTTGCTGCAATTCGAATAAAAGCTAAATTCTTCAACGTCCGCTTTATTTGCGCTCATGCTCCCACTGAAGAGAAGGACGAACAGATTAAAGATATATTCTACGAGCGCTTACAAGAAACATATGACCGTTGCCCTGCCCATGACATTAAAATCATTCTAGGCGATTTTAATGCCAAAATTGGAAAGGAGAATATCTTTGGCCCAACAGTCGGGAATTTCAGTCTCCACAGAGAAACATCTGACAATGGTATGAGGCTGATAGACTTTGCAGCTGCAAAAAATCATGGTAGTTAGCAGTAACAGATTTAATCATCTCGATATTCATAAGGGCACCTGGCTGTCTCCAGATCAAAAAACAGTAATCAAATTGATCATGTTGTGATAGATGGAAGACATTCATCGAGCGTGTTGGATGTACGATTGTTCCGAGGCACAAACATTGATTCGGACCACTACCTTGTTGCAGCAAAGGTACGCACCCGTCTAAACGTTGCAAATAAAGCACGAACAGATACAACGCGGAAGTTGGACATCGGTAAGCTGCAAACACAACAGAAAGCCACAGCATATTCCACTCAATTAGCCCAATTGCTTAATGAGAGCACTCCTTCTCCCGATAATATAACAACACAATGGCAAAATATTGCCCACTCCATGCAAACAGCCGCAAAATCCATACTTGGATTCCAGAGACCTCCAGAAAGGAATTCGTGGTATGTCGTGCTGCTATCGAAGAGAAAAATGCGGCATAAAGAGCTACTGTACAATCAGCAGCAACGCATAGCGCACGAGAGAGATATCGGGAAAAAAGAGAGAAAAGAAACGTCTTTTCCGCAAGAAAAAGAGAGAAATGGTGTGCGAAAAAATCGAGATGTACAGGAGCCAGAATGAAGTCCGAAAATTCTACCAAAGAGTGAAGATCAAACAGATCTGATAACACACAGATCCAATCCCAGAAGATGGTATAGAATTGGACCATACCAATGTGGCTTTAGACCTGGCAAGTCCACCATTGACCAGATATTTACCCTGCGGCAACTCCTGGAGAAGACCCAAGAGATGCAGATCGACACCTACCACCTTTTTGTCCATTATAAAGCAGCATTCGACAGTACCCTCCGATCAAAGGTATTCCATGCAATGTCTGAATATGGTATCCCCGCAAAGCTCATCCGGCTTTGTAAAATGAATTTAACTGATACTAGGTCCTCAGTTAAAATTGGAAAGAACCTCTCCGAAGAATTTTGTACCAAAAGAGGTTTCAGACAAGGAGAAAGCCTTTCGTGTGACCTATTCAACATTTTGCTGGAAAAGGTAATACGAGATGCAAATGTCAAAAGAAATGGCACAATTTACACCAATAGCCACATGTTACTTGCTTATGCTGATGACATAGACATCATGGGACGATCAGTAAAGGAAGTAACTAATACCTTTAGGAAGGTCGAAGCAGAATCTGCTAAAGTGGGTCTGTACCTATAATTTTGAGGTAGTTAAAGACTTCGTCTACCTCGGAACTGCCATAAACACAACAAACAAAATCAGTTGTGAGATAAGAAGAAGAATTGTATTGGCCAACAGATGCTACTATGGTTTAAGTAAGCAATTTAAAAACAAAGCCACATCTCGTCAAACAAAAATAACACTATATAAAACGCTGATACTACCCGTGCTAATGTATGGCTCCGAAGCATGGGTACTTGCGCAAGCAGATAAGGCAGTGCTTGGTGTGTTTGAGAGGAAAATTCTTCAAAAGATCTACGGGCCGATTTGCGTTGACGGTGAATATCGACGTCGTATCAACCACGAGCTATATCAGCTATACAACGACATGAATATAGTTAAACGTATCGAGATGCAACGATTGCGTTAGCGATGATGAATGAGCGATGATGAACCCACTAAAACGGGGTTTGAATACATGCCACATGGCGGTGCACGCAGAATCGGCAGGCCTAAGCTTCGATGGAGCATACAAGTGGATGAAGAAATGAAAAGGCGCGGTATTCCAGAAAGCGAAGCGAAAAACAGAGGGAATTGAAGATCTTTTCTTAGTTCGGTCTATGGAACAAATGTTCTGTAATGGGCCAGCTAAGTAAGTAAGTAACATCTATTATTGGATTGATTAAATAATATCAAGCTTTAACTTTCAAATTTATGTTTCAATGTGATGAATGCCAATTAAAACCTCTCTACGAATCGATTTTTATTTAAAATTCTTGCCACACATGTTAAAATCATCAGACATTATTACATCAACTTCTCGGTCTATTTTTAGGGAATTTTATAAATATTAAATATATTCGCCAAATGTTAATTGCAGTGACACAGATTTTATCTCGACTCGCAAAATACATTTTACAAATTGTAGCCAACCAATGTAAGATTGAGTGACATCGATTCAAAACAAAGTAGATTAAGCTATTGGAATATTAAAAGATTCTCAACAACATATTGAAGTACACTTCGTATTTTCTGTTGATCAATGATTGGATATTCAGGCCAATTAAAAACAACAACACACAGCCGAACAAAATAATTAAAGGAAAAAACAAAATTACCAGATGAGAGTACTACTTGCTTTCTCTTTTGTCAGACAGTTAATTAACATTAAACACACAAATGAAATGCATGAGCGAAAAAAGTTCCATTAATATTATAATGTCTCCTTTTCATATATATTGGATGTTCGAAACTGGCGACTGACTGACTGATGGTGGATACAATTTGTAGAAGCTGAGATAAAAGAGAAAAAAATAATTGAATGGCTATGATGGTGGCAGGGATGTAATATAGTTGGAATCGAATAATTTCACAGCAGAAGTATATTACAAAGTTAGAGGGAGATGGAAGTCTATTATGCCGTTAAGTGGAGTTATAAACAAAAAAAAATTGGGTGCACCCTGAGCTCAGTAAAAATGGCCACGATTATTATATTCGAGATTTGCCCAAATTTATTTTTTAACTGTTCAAACACGTGTAGGCTTGTTCAGAGCACACATCATTTCAACAAGCGAATTTATGTCTTCAGGGATAACATTTGCTTGACACTCCCAAATTTTTGAACATTTCCCATTTTATCCTTTTTTTAATTTTCCGATGAGGTTCGCTTATTCACTAAATTTTTGTAATGGGTGAATGGGTTGATTTTGGTTTTTTGTACAAACATTTATTTGTAAAAGACTCATGTAGAATGGTCCCATGTTGAAGATTATTTTAAATTCCAACTAAGAACTATTTTTTGTGGTAATAAAAAAAGTAAAAAGTCACTAAGTTCGCAGAGGCCAAACATTTTACACCCTCCACCATAAAATATTCTGAACTAAAATGTAATAATGAGTTTTCTTTCAAGTCCACAATTTTATGTGGACCACGGATACCCCTAATGCCAAAATAAGATCAGAAAATGTATCTAAAAATGTCTTCAACCGGGGGCACATAGATATGGGGGCTATTTGTGACGACTGGGAACCTTAAATGTCAAATTAAAGATAGTTTGGTCAACAAATGTTGCTAAAATCCTCAAAACACCTAAAATCGGGAGGTATCGTTATTTAGGTGCTATACCAAAATATGGACCTATATTTATTATTTTTGGTGGAGCATTTTCGTGATCACCAAGAACCTCAAATGTTAAATTCCAGGTAGTTCGGTCAGAAAATGTAGGTTAAGTACTCAAAATACCGAAAATCGGGGGTACCGTTTTCTAGGGATATATCATTTTGGAAAGGAAAAATTCATGTAACACCGCGAAATATTCGTCGTAGACCCACAATGTGGTATACCACATCTTGATAAAGCGATTTTAAGATGTGTATCCGTCCGTTCGTCTGTCCATTATAAATTGTAATCAAACTCCAGGCCGCAATTATGGACCGATCATCACGAAATTTTACATGGAGGTCGAGTTCAGACCATAATAGATACCTATTGTTATTGGCGATGATCGTGAAATATTTCAAAAACAAAGCTTTTAACCAACTTTGTAGCTGCTCTGTAGGTCGCAATAATAGTCAGATCGATCCGAAATAAGGTAAGAATAAATTACAAAGAAGAAGCTTGCCATTTAATATGGTAATCAGATAAGATTAAGAGGGTTAAATGCACCAAAACTTTTATGTGAAAATTGTGAAAAATTTTTATATACAGTTTATATCTTTAATCCTGGAAGACACATTCCGGGAAAGTAAGCTATGTTTGGTGTGGTGTGTATGATTAGATAACAGAGTTACAGCCTAATATATCCAGTTATTTGTTTGTAGCATAATCATAAAGACGCTAGAAGTCGCAATTATAGCTCAATAGTAACGAAATTTTGCAAGATGTAAGAGTTTAGGTCGATGAAGATGCCTGCAATTTTGGATAATGATCTGATATTATTTGGCAGGTGAAATGGACCATTACTTTGGTATGAAAAATATCAACATTTTATATTTGTCCATATTTCAATTCCTGGGGGGCATATACCGGCAAAGTAGCATACATATGGAAAAAGAACTACTGACCTTTCCCCCGATGCATATTGCAAATAATGTGTCTGCTAGATAACGGGCCTTCTGCCTATTATATAATGGGTTTTGTATAGAGAACCATATTTTCCTCCGATGCTACAAATTTGCAATAATAGTCTGATCGGCGCGAAATTTTAAGTAAGGTTTGGGTTTACGACGAAGAAGAAGCTTGTAATTTAACATTGATTGATCAGATAATATCAGATAATATGTATTATATCCTGAACAACAACGTAAGTTGTATTTGACGATCATTTAACCTTTCCATTGATGTCAGTTATGTTGATGTACGTGGTCAGATAACAGAGTTACACGCTATTATATACGAGGATCCCGCAGTTTTAATTGTGTGCAGTGTAATTACATTCACGCTAAGGGTCGCCGTTATAGTTCAATACTAACAAATTTATGCACGGGGTAAGAGTTTTGGTCAAGGAGTTTTGGAACTTCCACCCTCCGAACCACCCCGCTCCGAACATCCACCCTCCGAACCACCCTGCTCGGAACTTCCACCCTCCGATTCACCCTGCTTCGAACTTCCACCCTATACTATTACGTACTTATTCACTTAGTTGGCCCTCTGCAAGACATGTGTCAAATTAACAATGCTATAACTTCTTGATATCGTAAGAGATCACACATAATTTCAAATTTTGTAGTTTACTTCTAGGCGCACTTATTTTATCGTAAACCTCTAAATTATAGAAAGACAATTACGCAAAAAATACAAACCGATCCTGAGTTTGTTTTTACATACAGTTAGAAAAAATGATTACAAACGATGCATTTGTAAAAATTTTGATTTTCAATTTAAAATTAAAACAAAAATTCTTTCAATAAATAATGTTGGGTTTGTTGAACAAATGAGTTGATGTTGAAGACAACATTAGGGGAATAAATCAGAAATCGGCCAGAAATAACAACTACTAAAAACTGTATGGACCTGACTTTTTGGTGATAACTAAATGTTTGCAAATCAATGAAAGTGCAATAAAATTGTGCATATTACAACGATTTATTTGCAATTAAGAATTTTATCGTATATGAAGATGTACAGTCATAACTATTCAATTTTCAATTTCAAAATCTGTAATTTGAAGAAATTGCTAAATAATTAATGAAATCAATAATAGTCCCCAAACCAGAGACAAAAGATTGGTTACGTAATTGAAAACGATTTTGGAGTATGTGTGTTACGTGAAAAAGGCAGAAAAGTATTACATAACAAGTATTCATCACGAAGGGTTAGGAAAAAGTTCTCTCCCCGCAAAATATAAAGCAATGAATCAGATTTGCTACTAAGAAGATTTCAAGCCCGTTAAAGTACTTTGATGACGTTATATTTTCTGATGAGATGAAAATTATGTTGCACTATTACGACGGAACCCAAAAAATATGGTGCAACCCTCTCATAGCCCTGGAAAATAAAAATGCAATACATACTGTAAAGTCCGGAGAACTGTAAGTTATGGTAAGGGTATAGACAAATGAAGTGTATAGACAAAGCATTACTCATTTTGAGTGCTGTCAACAGACTCAAACCAAAATACTCAACATTTTTCGAAGTCGATTTTTGGGAAAAATTGCAAGATTTTCTTTTACATCTGAGTATGTAGATTTCGTCAAAAACTAACCCCATACAGTTTTTGTTAGAACAAAATGTTTTTAAATTGTGTTTTTAATTGAGTTGTTCTGTAAACGAAATCGATGCTAACAAATGAATCGTATAGACATAGGATTACTCATTCGATTTGTTCCTAGATTTTACCATTTTTGAGAAATAGAAGTTCAGGTCACAGTTTTAGGTTTTTTGTTAGGTTTTCGCGAGTTTGCTTGAAAACGGCATGTATTTTCAAAATGGGACTAAAAAAATCTTAAAGCTGTGAAAATTTCGGAATTTTTTCCTATGTTCTACCATTTTTGCGATATATAAGTTAAAGTAGGGAAATTGCAGTCGTGACATTGTTTCATATGGAGACGATACAGTCAGTGAATTGTTCTAATCTGAACATCTATATCTTACAAATGGTAAAACCTACAAAAATATCATAAAGGACAATTTTGTAGAGAATTTTCGATGCTACAACAATTTCTTTATTCCATTTTGATAGGGCATGAAAACCTAAAAACCCCCAAAAAAATGTGAACTTTGACCGTGATTTGTTTGAAAACGCTCAGGCGATTTTTTTATTCCCAGGTGTAAGCTCCATTCATTGAATGTTGGTTCAAGAGCACCACATCATGTTATATGCTGTTAACCGACCCAAACAAAAATACTCAACGTTTTTCGAAGGCGATTTAAAAAAAATGCAATATTTTCATGTATACATTTATCTGAGGATGTAGATTTCTTGAGGAGCTTGAAATTTTACCAGTGGGTCACTGTCGATGCAAATGTGCGAGATAAGGCCGGGTTTTAGAAAATTCGTACTGGAACCACAAAAAATAACAACAACAAAAATCCTTATTTTTCATTATTATTACGTACTTATTCACTTAGTTGGCCCTCTGCAAGACATGTGTCAAATTAACTATGCTATAACTTCTTGACGTCGTAAAATATCACACATAATTTCAAATTTTGTAGTTTACTTCTAGGCGCACTTATTTTATCGTAAACCACTAAATAATAGAAAGACAAAGACAAACCGATATTGATTTTGTTTTCACATAACAGGTGTCGCACAAAAGATTTTCATTCGTTAAAGTACAGCTAGAAAAAATTATTACAAACGATGCATTTGTAAAAATTTTGATTTTCAATTTAAAATTAAAACAAAAATTCTTTCAATAAATAATGTTGGTAGGAAAAAGTTCTCTCCCCGCAAAATATAAAGGAACGAATCAGATTTGCTACTAAGAAGATTTCAAGCCCGTTAAAGTACTTCGATGACGTTCTATTTTCTGATGAGATGAAAATTATGTTGCACTATTACGACGGGACCCAAAAAATATGGCGCAACCCTCTCACAGCCCTGGGAAATAAAAATGCAATACATACTGTAAAGTTCGGAGAACTATAAGTTATGGCCCCGGCACATACGGTACGTTGTGCGTTGCGTCACGCGTTAAAAACAACAACCACATGAAAAAAATGTAAGTGATGCCAAGTTTGTTCTTGAAGTTTTCATGTGGTTGTTGTAACGCGACGCACAACGTACCGTATGTGCCGGGGCCATTATGGTAAGGGCATAGACAAATGAAGTGTATAGACAAAGGATTACTCATGTTGAGTGCTGTCAACAGACTCAAACCAAAATACTCAACATTTTTCGAAGTCGATTTTTGAGAAAAAATGCAAGATTTTCTTTTACATCTGAGGATATCGATTCCGTCAGAAACTAACCCCATACAATTTTTGTTTTTAATTGTTTTTAATTGAGTTGTTCTGTAAACGAAATCGATGCTAACAAATGAATCGTATAGACATAGGATTACTCATTCGATTTGTTCCTAGATTTTACCATTTTTGAGAAATAGAAGTTCAGGTCACAGTTTTAGGTTTTTTGTTAGGTTTTCGCGAGTTTGCTTGAAAACGGCATGTATTTTCAAAATGGGACTAAAAAAATCTTATAGCTGTGAAAATTTCGGAATTTTTTCCTATGTTGTACAATTTTTGCGATATATAAGTTAAAGTAGGGAAATTGCAGTCATGACATTGTTTCATATAGAGACGATACAGTCAGTGAATTGTCCTAATCTGAACATCTATATCTTACAAATGGTAAAACCTACAAAAATATCATAAAAGACAATTTTGTAGAGAATTTTCGATGCTACAACAATTTCTTTATTCCATTTTGATAGGGCATGAAAACCTAAAAACCCCCAAAAAAATGTGAACTTTGACCGTGATTTGTTTAAAAACGCTCAGGCGATTTTTTTATTCCCAGGTGTAAGCTCCATTCATTTAATGTTGGTTCAAGAGCACCGCATCATGTTATATGCTGTTAACCGACCCAAACAAAAATACTCAACGTTTTTCGAAGGCGATTTAAAAAATGCAATATTTTCATGTATACATTTATCTGAGGATGTAGATTTCTTGAGGAGCTTGAAATTTTACCAGTGGGTCACTGTCGATGCAAATGTGCGAGATAAGGCCGGGTTTTAGAAAATTCGTACTGGAACCACAAAAAATAACAACAACAAAAATCCTTATTTTTCATTATTATTACGTACTTATTCACTTAGTTGGCCCTCTGCAAGACATGTGTCAAATTAACTATGCTATAACTTCTTGACGTCGTAAAATATCACACATAATTTCAAATTTTGTAGTTTACTTCTAGGCGCACTTATTTTATCGTAAACCACTAAATAATAGAAAGACAAAGACAAACCGATATTGATTTTGTTTTCACATAACAGGTGTCGCACAAAAGATTTTCATTCGTTAAAGTCCAGCTAGAAAAAATTATTACAAACGATGCATTTGTAAAAATTTTGATTTTCAATTTAAAATTAAAACAAAAATTCTTTCAATAAATAATGTTGGTAGGAAAAAGTTCTCTCCCCGCAAAATATAAAGGAACGAATCAGATTTGCTACTAAGAAGATTTCAAGCCCGTTAAAGTACTTTGATGACGTTATATTTTCTGATGAGATGAAAATTATGTTGCACTATTACGACGGGACCCAAAAAATATGGCGCAACCCTCTCACAGCCCTGGGAAATAAAAATGCAATACATACTGTAAAGTTCGGAGAACTATAAGTTATGGTAAGGGCATAGACAAATGAAGTGTATAGACAAAGGATTACTCATGTTGAGTGCTGTCAACAGACTCAAACCAAAATACTCAACATTTTTCGAAGTCGATTTTTGAGAAAAAATGCAAGATTTTCTTTTACATCTGAGGATATCGATTCCGTCAGAAACTAACCCCATACAATTTTTGTTTTTAATTGAGTTGTTCTGTAAACGAAATCGATGCTAACAAATGAATCGTATAGACATAGGATTACTCATTCGATTTGTTCCTAGATTTTACCATTTTTGAGAAATAGAAGTTCAGGTCACAGTTTTAGGTTTTTTGTTAGGTTTTCGCGAGTTTGCTTGAAAACGGCAGGTATTGTCAAAATGGGACTAAAAAAATCTTATAGCTGTGAAAATTTCGTAATTTTTTCCTAGGTTGTACCATTTTTGCGATATATAAGTTAAAGTAGGGAAATTGCAGTCGTGACATTGTTTCATATGGAGACGATACAGTCAGTGAATTGTCCTAATCTGAACATCTATATCTTACAAATGGTAAAACCTACAAAAATATCATAAAGGACAATTTTGTAGAGAATTTTCGATGCTACAACAATTTCTTTATTCCATTTTGATAGGGCATGAAAACCTAAAAACCCCCAAAAAAATGTGAACTTTGACCGTGATTTGTTTGAAAACGCTCAGGCGATTTTTTTATTCCCAGGTGTAAGCTCCATTCATTGAATGTTGGTTCAAGAGCACCACATCATGTTATATGCTGTTAACCGACCCAAACAAAAATACTCAACGTTTTTCGAAGGCGATTTAAAAAAAATGCAATATTTTCATTTATACATTTATCTGAGGATGTAGATTTCGTCAAAAACTAACCCCATACAGTTTTTGTTTGAACAAAATATGATTACAATTGTATTTTTAATACAGTTGTTCTGTCACCAAACTCAATGTTAATAAAATTGGTGAGAGCAGTCCTTTGTCTATACAATCCGTTTTTCTGTGGCATGGGGTTGTATATAAAGCAAGGGCTTTGGTAAAATACGGAATTCGGAGGAAGCATTGAAAAATTATTTAATCGACAACGTCAACATTGGGTTTTTGGACACTGAAAATTATAATATAAACTCTACCAATACAAGACAGTCTATACAGACGTAAATCTTATTAACGTAGGACTTGGTTGTTATACAACTACAACGAAGACATCGACACTAAAGTCCAAAGTCCAAATATTAACCCCATTGAAAATTTATGGGTTCATCTGAAGACAGAAGTCGGGAATAAGACAGCCCAGACTTAATAAAGATCAATGGCACAAATACCAATAAAATATGACATTTCGAATTGTATTTTTTAAATCCTAGGAGTTTAAAAGCTGTAATTGATACCCAAAGTAGGTATACGTTATATTAAGACCAACTTTTCCTGAAAGTCCCGATACGATAAATGTTATACAAATAAAATTTGTATAACATTTAGATAACTAAAACAGTCAAATGTATACATTTTTCGCAGAATACTTTCTTCGGACATCCTCAATGTTCATGTGAAAAAGAATGTCAAAAGTCGACCAACCCTAAATATGTACATACAAAATGTATATGAAAAGTTTCAACACATATGTAAAAACATATCGTGTAAAGTATCCATTACATATTTAAAATTACAACGAAAGTAAATACATTTTTGCTCTGCAGAAAAATTGCAATACATTTACTTTCCAGTGAAAAAAATCTGCGTTTTTGAATAATGGTTATTGAATGATTATAGTATAGTAGATTTCTATTAACGCTGAATATTAAGACAAAATAATTAATTAATGGCCTGTTTCTCTAAGATGATTGGAAATCAAATCCGTTCGAATTACTACCAACCAAACTCCTGCTGTTGTAGAAAATATTTGTTTGACTGAAAACAAACATGACTCATACATTTTTAGATATATTTTTCAAAAAAAAAAAAAAAAGTTTGGTAGTAGTTTGAACGAATTTGTATATGTATCGTATTAATGAAACTGGCCATAAACCTTCTTATGATAAAGTTTGTCGATTTTAGAATTTTTTGTTATACCCTACACCACACTGTGTTAAGGGGTATTATCAATTTGTGCATTTGTATGTAAAAGGAAACGAAATAGGTCAATGGTTCCTTTCGATGATCTACATAGCATCACATGCTGAGTCCATTTATACGTTCCCGTCCATCCGTTAATGCACTTTTGTGGCATTTATCATCCGGGTTAAAATTTATGATGGTCGCAATTTTGACCAAATGACTATAGCTATTGCTTTTGACGAGAATCGGTTGAGACTTGGATATAGCTCCCATATATTCTCCCGATTCCGTATATTCTATCCACCAAACAACTATTTTATAACAAATGTGTAATGAAATCAGTTCAGTAGTGCGATTCACAAACTAATTTTGTGAGTTACCGACAAGTGTCGGTAAAATTAAAATGCTTATAATTTTGGAAATTGCCGATGTTTTTCGGTAAGTAAGCGATGAATAAAAAGCAGTCGTAAGGTTATACCGATAGGACCAGTGTTGTCAACATTTATTTGAACTTTTCATTTATAATTTTGCGTTTCAATTTTACCGATTTTTGTCGGTAACTCAAAAAATGTGTTAGAGAATCGCACTACAGATTTGGATATAGCTCCATATATTTGAATTCTTAATTACTGCTTGATATGTTTAAGACATTGTCATTGTTTGCACTTATTTTTAATGCCAATAATACTGTAAGTAAGCAGATAATCGAGCCATGTTTAATAAAATACTGCTTAGTGTAGTACAATTCAACTGTTTTGCCCCTACGAGGAAAATTGAAGTGACGGTTGAGCTAAGTACTTTCATTACTAAAGGGATTTAGTTATGCCATATTCGAAGTAGTGTAGGATACCAAATGTTAAAGGAATATGTAGTTTTAACAACAGTCGTTGAGAATATAGTTTTAAAAATACTACGGCCCACATTTTTTGAAAACAAAATTTTGCCGTTGATAGCTTCTAGCTACTTCTACGCGGCATCAATAAAGCAAAATAACACAAATTGATTAATCGATTTATGTAGTTCTATTTGAAAACAACAGGTATGATTTTTAGAAAGATTATGTGGTAAAACCTTAAACTGTCGTACTTTACTGGATAAAGAATTTGTAAATAGGAACGGGTGAAACTATACTCTGCATTTCAATTTATTAATTTATTATCCTCCTTTATATTCATGTGAATTCTCCGCTAACGAAGTAGCGGGCACTTGCTAGTTTATATATATATACATGTTAAGGATTCGTGATTTCTGTACCCATAAATTGTTTTAGGCTGTTCTTAAATAACATCTTAGATCTGTTAGAGTTAATAGCAATCCATTATTTGCTCGTTTATTGGAGCAGAGGAGCTACAAAGGGTAATATTCCTTACAGGACCTCCCATTTTTTATCTAAAATCATAAAAATATTAACTTTTTACGACGGGTTTTTAATGTTTTCTTATTTTTGATAGTAGTTTAGCACATTTTCTTCACAATCACAAATATTATTGCAATTTGCAATATATTGGAGGTCCTTATGGGGCATTATCTTTGATTCTGGGTCCATATGGGTTTTCAGCCCCATTAACTCTAGAAGGGGAATTACAATTTTAATTTTTAGTGCAGGTTCATTCAGGAAAATAATGTTAGGAAGGAAAGCTAAAGTTTTCCCTATGATTTTAACGGTCAAGTTTAAATTTCCTTAAGAAATTGTCTTATTTACCTAAAGTGGCCCTATTATTTCGCACAGCCCTTTACAGGCTCTACCCTGCCTAATACAAGGTCAACCCCCAAATTGGACAAATGTTGACTGCATTTTATTTATGGGATAATGTTCCACTATAAAAATGCAATTCGGGCCATAAAACACTTTTTAAAAGTGATTTAGAAACGGTTAATGTGTTGTAACTTCAGTGGCTCTATTATTTCGCACATCACTGTATATATATATATATATATATATATATATATATATATATATATATATGTTTTTTATCTAGGATGGACCATATGTCATCGATATACTTGCAGATAAATTTGAATTAAATTCCCTTTTCTTTGAGTTTTGTGCTTATGTTTATTTTATCCAAAACTGTTATCTCAAATAAATAGCATAATATATAACAAGTCTTCAAAATTTAGTATAGGATTATACGGCACTCTTCATCGTAATGTATAACTGTCCAGGACAACTGCATCTGCTGATGCTCCATGGACACATCCTGTTCAGACTGTAATATTTTCGCGATATGACACAAAGGTAGAGTTTGGGAATTCCCGACTTTTTTCCATTCCCGGGAAATCGGGAATGAAAATTTCTCATTCCCGGAAACCCGGGAATTCCCGGGACTATCGTAAATGGAATTCGTGGGGCATAGACGTGACAGAGAGTAAGCAAACATGAAATATCTACTCCCTTTATGTGTAGTTGTGTCATTAGTTATCTCTTTGGAACAATATAAAGGGAAAAATAGCAATAGGGTCAAAAAGCAATAGCAAACATCTTAAACGACGTTGTGCCAAAATCTTGAAAGAACCAATAAATCATATATGACATATGGCAGCTGTTCAAGAATATCTTATGTATGCGGTCAAAATCCAATTATTCCTGACTAATTAGCGGAGATTATATAAAATATCTTTTTCCAACTACCATCCTAGCAAAGCTTTCTTGATATCGAAGAGTGCTGTCCGATTACATTTTTAAAGTCAACGATACCGTATGTTCTTCTTACGGTTCCAAATGCGTGTTGATCATATAACAAATCCGTTTATAACGAATTTTTACACGGCTGACCTTTTGAGTACACGGCATCACAATGGCAACACGTTGGCACCAATGATCTAGAGTCATACTTATATGAACATACATACCATTGTTATTACTGGTTTCCAATCCTAATATGCTCTATTTGCCACTTACAGTGTTTTATATGGTAAACAATAATTTTGGAGAAAACAACAATTCGAATGGATCACAGCTTATATATCTTAGCAAATTAATATCCTTCAAGAATGCCACCAATAGAAATTTAGACCAGAGCTGCCGTGATAAACTATAAATCAAGAATTATGTGAGGTTATACAGACTTCGAATTCCAGAAAAAACACCAATTATCGAGAGGACCAATACATACATATTTTATACGAATTATGGCGATTTTTCCAATGGGCCCGCAATTACGAATAATCGGGGCACGAATTATCGCCATTCTACTATATTTCCAATATTTAATAACTATAAGACAAATAATATCTGACTTATACATGAAAATACAAATACCCGTATTCCAGGGAATTTCAAAAAATTTTCCCGGGAAATGCCGTTCAAAAAATTTCGGGAATTCCCGGGAAATCCCGGGCCGGGAATTCCCGACCAGAAACTCTACACAAAGGAGCCCTTAAAAATACATCTGACATGGTTTGTTGCTAAAAAAAATATTTTTTTTTTGTAATTTTTATTTAGAGTCAAATTAAAAACGAACATTTAACGAAGCAGCCATTCATTCTGTCAGTTTTACCATTTGCTTGGTCATATAAATGAACGTTTCATTTTTGTTTTCTATCACTATTTTTGCCTCGAACATTTGTTAATTCGTAAAAAACAAATCAGCAAAAACTATCAACAACAAAAAGCTACAAACAGGAAGATAAGAGTGACAGAGCAATGGAAATGTCAAAGTCAATTCCACTTACACGTTTTGACGACAAATATCAAATGCGACTTTTCAGGACCGACCACAAAAAATACAACACAACAACATGATTGCAAATGAAAAACGTTGGATTTTTGTCATTTTTTAGGATTAGCACAACCAAGAGGCAGAGTTTGTATTGTTTGACATTCTAGTTGTTGATGTTTTTTCGGCTATTTCATTCGTTTGTTCGCTATTTGAAGCGAAGACCAGAGACAAAATAACAACAAACGTTGATCTAAATTTTCGAACACAGCCAAAAACAACTCCAATGTCTGAATTTGAAAGCATGGTTGGGGTAAATGGTTTTACAATTTAAAACATTTGTTAGTTTTTGGCTATTTTAGCTTAAATCCCTAAATTGAAAGGACTTTAGATAAGCCCAAAATGGTAAGCTGCTTAAAGGCAGCTGTTTATTTAAATACAAATGTTTAGAATGAAACCGCCCAAATGCACTATTTTAACAGTATTAAAATAAGTTGCGTTAAACATCTACATGTCTAAATGTAATAGATGCAATACACACACTGGGACTTATATATTCTACTGATTATGTTATTAAATAAATTGCACAGTGGTGGAACTTACAAGGAAAGGTGTGACGAAAAGACTTCTTGATACTATACGGATTTAAATTTTTTTACCAATGGGTCCTAAGGACCTAAAAACACGTTGACAAAAATATTACAGTCCTAGGTCCACGTTTTCGCGAGGTTCCCATGTAACGAATCGTCCCGAATATTAAAACCCAAAATATTTCACATCCCTTACAATTTAGATGAATTGTTATAAGAAGAAAAACGAAGCTTAGGAAAAGTCCTTGACTTCAGAAACTCTCTTAAATTATAACCATTTTTTAATAAATATATTTTTTCTCGAAAATTAGTAATTTTTGTAAGCATATTTCTCTTTAAGAACAGCGAAAAATACTCAAAAATATGTTGAGTTTTGAAAAATTTGTGGCCCTTTTTGGACATTTTATCTTGTCGACAAAATGTGGGTTAGGATTAAAGTTCAAAAGTGTTGCGGAGGAGGTACTTGAAGGAATAGACCAACATAGTTCATTATGAAAGTGGATCTTATTTTGGGAATCATATCTTTGGAAGAGTCAGCCAGGAAGCATGAACTTGTCCACGGAAAACATAATATCGCTGTAAACAGGACCACAACGAAGAGCATCGGTATACATTTCAAAAGGATCTACGAACAGATTCTAAACTACATTTAAATACAAATGTTGAACTTTTATGGAGAGGATCGATATGGGTCATTTTAGAAGTTAAACTAAATTTGGACGAACTATTAGGAGATCCAAAGTTTGGACCAAATTCGTTGCCCCGTTCAAGAGATATGGTGCATACCATTTTAGTGAAATATTCTAAATAGTGGGGGGAAGTACCGGAAGTTGGATACCGGTATTGTCCATCTTCGAACTGAAACTAAGTTTGGACAAAATACGACGAAACCCAAATTTTGGATCAAATCGATTGATCAGTTCGAGAGTTATCGTGATCTCCAGCCATTAAATATTGTTTTTGTCATTGAGGTTTTTTTACACCTTCGGGCTGTTTTCTCAAGAAGTATGGACGTGCCCATGAAAAAACTTTTACCGTCGTAATGGAGGTAGCGAATGCAAGTTGCAAAAATTACAGTGATTCGGGAGTAGGTCTTAAAGTGAACTTATCCCAAATTTTGTGTGGGAGGTAACCGAATGAGTGGACCGATAGAGCCCATATGGACCAAATCGGTTACTCCCTTCAAAAGTTATGGTGCGCACAATTTTTTCGAACAGTTTTGAATCTTTGTGGGGGAGGTATCTGAAGGAGTATACCGATATTGCTTATCTTCGAACATTAACCAAGTTTCGACAAAATATTTATACTGCCAAATTTTGAACCGAATCGGCAGATCCGTTCGAGAGTTATCTTGCGCTCACACCACTACACACGGAGTCATAAGGGTTTTTGCACCTTTAGTATATTTTCTTAGGAAGTATGGACTTACCCCTGGTGAATCAAAGCGATTTGAGAGCAGGTACTAAACTGAACTTTTCCGAAATTTTGTGTAGGAGGTACCCCAAGGAGTGGACCGATTGAGTCCATATTGGAACCCCATCTAATTCTAGTAGAAATTTTACGATGTGCAAAATATGGACAAAATTGGCTTCTCCCTTCAAGAATTATCGTGCGCACAAATTTATCCGAACATTTAAGAACGTTTGTGGGGGAGGACCTATATAACCCATCTTCGAACTTAAACTAAGTTTGGAAAAATATTACGTAAGCCAAATTTTGGACCGAATCGGTTTGTCCGCTCGTGAGTTATCGTGCGCTCCAGCTTGCCAGACGGACAGACAGACGGACGGACATGGCTAAATCAACTCCAAATTGTCTAAAACGGATTTCGTCCAAACCTACTTGGGGTGTACAACCATAATTTCTATGAGCCACATTTTGCCCGTATGAAAGTGTACATACCCCGTTAACATAAATGCTGAGGGTATAACAAACGATAAACATCATTTTGTGTTGCTTTTTTCACTCATATATTCACACATGTTCTCGTGTTGTTGGTATTTTGTTGGTCGCCACTAACCTATAGCGAAGCCTTAATACCAAATTTCAACCATTTCGATGGGATATTAATGCCACAACCTTCAAACTACCGAAAATCGGGAGGTACTGTTCTATGGTGGCGATATGAACGCGTGGACCTTTATCGACAAAATTCATTTGGAAAGTCTTATACATCCAATGTGGGCTAAATATCAAATTTCAGCCATTTCGGTGGGATAATGAGGTTAGATAATGTGGCTCAAACCTTGAAAATACCGAAAATCGGTCGGGAACGTTCCATGGGAGCTATGTCAAAACGTGGACCTATATGAACAATTTTTGGTGAAAATGTCTATTAGCCCCTGGAAACACAAAATTCCAAATGGCAACCAATTCAGTGGTCAAATGGGATTAAACCCTACAAAATTCCTTAAAAGACCGCGTTCTTTGTACGGGCTATACCAAAATTTGCACCTATAAAAATACTTTTTGGTAAAAATGGTTTTTAGCTTCTATGAATACAAAAAAATAAAACCATTTCGTTGGTCAAATGGATTAAAACATTCAAAGTCCCATTAAATGTCGACGGGCGACCCGTCGCACACTGGTCGAAACCACTGATCTAGCGGCGCGAAAGTAAAAAAATCGAACTATAAAATTGCGAAATATTTTCCATTGTATCGATTACAGACACTTTGCAGACAAATATTTTGTTTTTTTTTCATTTTTGTTGTTGTAAATATTCACTCAGTTATTCACTACCAAATACAAGAGTTTTTGTTGCATCAGATTTTAAAAAAACTGTTGCAATAAAATTAACTTCATTTTTGTTTAAATGTTAAATAAATTCGTAACGAAACTGGACAAGATTTATTTTTTATTAATAGCAGAGGGTGTGATTTAAATTATAAAAATTCAAAAAAATTCAATTTTTTTGTGTTTTTATGGGTTGTTCGCGCTTGTTCCATAGAATGCATCTTGTAAACTTGGCCGAACTTAGGTTCGATTATTTTTTGGGGGATGAAATTGGACTCTCTGGATACGGAAAAACCACATTAGGGCTGCAAATATTTGCAAATCTTTTGATTACTGCACTTTTAAAACAAGGGATTTTGCATGAAATTCATACAAATTTAGCTGTGCATTTGTATGGGAGCTAAATAAAAAATATGGACCTATCTTGAGAAATGTTTACAAGGAGGAGTTCTACCCCCAGAGACACTATAATACCATATTATAGCTAAATATGTTATTAAATATGGGATAACAAGTAAAAATTCAACGAATCGGGGGTACCATAAAAGGGGCTACATCGAAACATAAATCCGTGTTGAAAATGTTTTGTAAGAAGATTTTATACGCACTGAGAATACGGAATGCAAAATTACAGCCGAGTTGGTTTAAAAATGTGGTCACGATATTCAAAATACCTTAAATTGGGAGGTATGGTTACATGGGGGCTATATCAAAACGTGCACCTATGTCGATAATTTTTGGTGAAAATATTTTGTGACTACTAGCAACCCTAAGTACCAAATTACAGTTAATTTGCTACGAAATTGTGGCTTAAATCCTCAAAATACCGGTACTGTTCATATTTGGCTCATTATTACCCACAGGTACAAGCTGAGTTTGTGCCAAATTTCAGTGACGTATCTCAATTCGTTTGCAAGTTATTAATTTCGCGCTAGATCAGTGCTTTCGACCACCGTGCGTCGGTTTGTATGGGGACTATACCAAGACGTGAACCTATAAAGTCCATTTTCAATAACAAAAGTTCTACGGCCGGACGGTAGTGTGATTTCCACAGACGGACGGACATAGCTATATCGCTGTAGAATTGATCCAGAATATATATATGGTAAATTTCAAATTTCCTTTTCAATACCATTGAAAAAAAAATAATTTTTTTTGCGAGCACATCCGCGATTTTTGGTACTTACGTTAAGAATTTTTTCTTTGTGTTGTGCTTTCAAATATGTTCGCGTTCACAAAATTGGATGCTGCACCCAAAAGTTATAGGGGGTTTTGTTTCCTTATAAAGAAAAAAATATTTAAAAATTCCATTTGGGTTGTAATAAAAAAATGTATACATAAATCGTTAACAGAATTTGATATCTATCCGTAGATATTTGCAAAATTTATTTTTATTTTCGCGGAAAATAAAAAAATAATGATGAAATCTTGGGGTAAATTTTATTTATTCTAATTCAGAGTCCATAAAAATCTCTACAAAATAAATTAAAAATACGTACAGAATCTAGACAACGCATAGACAAATGTGAGACCAAAATTATAATTTTCCATACAAAACCTGAAGTATTTTGCTAAAACTATTACAAGGAAAATAATTTGTCATCGTGAAAGTATATTTGCTTTTTGCGATAAGCAATAGAAATAAGTAGTAGAGCGTAATATTGAAAGTACAGCCAAAGCAAAAACACAAAAATTAAAAAGCGTGTAATTCACGAATCCGTTTAAATCAGTTGAGGTGCATGTGCTTTTCGGATACAGGGAGTACATGTCTATTAATATGCATGGATTTTCCCATGTTTTATTCAGCGGCCAAAGTGTGCCATCAGTTGAATCTTACTATTCAAAAAACCTTTAAGTGGGCAAAAATTTCGCGATGTGCATATGATTATAAGGTGCATCCGATTTAAATGGCCGCCTATTAAAAATACGTCAATATAAATTATTTTAGACAGATTCGTAAAGAACTGCGGATGTGCCACTGCATTCTATTTTGGGATAAATAGGGATATTACTCATGAATCTTTGTATTTTGGGACACACTTTTTTGGCAAATATTATAATCGCGTATAAAGGATTACATTTATGTACAAATAATCAAAGAAAATAGCGGTTCAATTCACGGAATTGTCATAATATATTTTTGCAGATTTTCCTACTTTCAAGGTATCTATATCCGGCGTTTTAGTCGATGGATTCGAACGCGGAAGGGCTTATTAGATCCGGCACGTAAAAAACTAAAATCACGCGGGTTTCAGGGGTACCTGTACGATAGTTGTAAATTTTAAAGCCTAAAAATAGGTTTTTTCGGAAAATTTACGCACCAAATTTTCGCTTTTGGACTCCTATTACTAGGAAGCTGTACGGAGCACACTCATGAGATATACATCGAACGACGTGGAATCGCGATTTCTACAATCCTATAAACTAGTTTCGATTATTTCCTAGTTGCACCATCTAATTATAAGAAAAATTCGAAAAACACTGAAATCAGAACTTCAAAATGTCAGCATCGATTTTAGGTGGATGCAATGTATATATCGAAAAGTCATACACTAGAACAATGTTGCCCAATGGGTATTCTTTAGTTCTCTCTTTTGGCACAGGTTTAAGTTTTGCGTGGTTTGGCCAGAAATCAAAAAAGAACACAAAAAATCTTGTTTACTTCAACACATTTTTCCCATTTTTTTATATTACCACCAACGCAGCTTCCACGAAAATTATTTGTTATGGTCCATATTATGAGATCGTAGCTAAAACACTTCATTTAATATAAATATATTCATATTTTATAAAATATATTAAAAGTTCGCGACTTATTAAATGGTGAACCTCAACTTCAACGATTGTAAAACTTTTTTGAATATTACCATATACCTTGTGGCTTCTAAAATGATTACTTTGAGGAGTTATAAACGGAATGAGTGGATGGTATAAAAATTGAGCAGTTGATCTGTTATTTGAGAGTTATCATGCGCACCAACCAGACAGTAAGATATAAATCGACTCCAAATCGTCTGAAACGGTCCAAGCCATTACTTCGCACTATTGGTTTGACTGATTTACAACTACCCCTCATACATGTTTGTAAAAGAAAAAAATGCCACCAGACGTTATGACTTCAAATTGAAAACCTATCCTCTGCATCGCTTTTTTAATCCCTCAGCTAATTATAATTCTTAGAAAGTTATCCGTAATGAAAAGATTAGTTATAGTTTTAGTAGTTGTATTTAATAATAATTCTAATTTACATAAAACACTCTAGCGGTGTTCAACAGTCGAAGAGAAGAATGGCATAACCTTCACTAAAATTACTTTTTAATCGCAACTTTATGTTGTGTTAAGCAATTGTTGCAAAAGGTGCAGTGAAAGAAACTGAAAGGAAAAAATAATGGTGTTTATCTTCTTCTTTGATGGTATTTTTATCAGCATTTCATTTTATGTTCAATCAATCACCTACGAAAATCAACAACAGCAAATTCACAAGCACGAAAAACTGTACGACTGTAGCAAAATAAAAGGAAATCAAAGTTAACAGGCGTTAAAGAGGAAAAGAAATAGAGAAGAGAAGCAGATGTAAACGACAGTATAATGACTATATTGTACTGTATTCGATGGCCCCAGAACGCGGACATCAGTTTGGATGAAAATGCAACAACAGCATCTGTAAGAGACCTTCAATTTATGGTCTCTGCAATTCAGTTGTTGCATCTTGATTTTTTCCTGATTTTTCATATCGATGGGATAAAAACTCAGTTCAGCAGATTGCAAAATCCTCGCAAACATAAATTTTTTTCGGAGAAGCTAAAGTTTTTGCTTTCGCTCCAATGCAAACAATGGGAAAAATGGAAAACTTCAAGTAACAGAATTTCTCAGATTTTAATCAGTAATACTGCATTGGTCTTCATTTTCCCATGCATAATAGTCGTAGTAGGGTTTGTTTTTGGATTTTTTACTTGCTTTCCACAATCCTTATACGTTTTAAAAGAAATAAAAAAATTGCGTCCAGTTTTTGTTTCCATCTATTAGATCAGACACAGATGTGTACATAAGGCCTGAATGTAAATGTTGTCGCCATGTCAATACTATTGACTTCGTCGGAAATATAATGTTCAAAATACAGTGCATTTCAACAAAAATCGGTAAATAAAGTGTTGTAGGAAAATATGCAGACACCGACTAAGAAAACAGAGCATCTCCATCTACGTTGTGTACCCAGCAAAATCTGAAGGAATGGGTTCTATGCGATTACGTGATTTCATGTCATATTTTGCATTGGTTCAAACGAAAACGTGAAAGATCCTATCTTCTCATCATGGGTTCAAATCCATTCCATCGATCCAGTAAAGATGATGTTTGTGTTTTTTTATTTACACACCTTTATATTTTCGTTTATTTATCTAAACATGTTTAAAGCTATGTGGTTAATAATTTACAATAGGCTTGATATTGTAGGAGACTCGAAATCACGACCAACGTTGTTAAAACTCTCGTCGAAATGTTGTCTAACATTTCCTGTATATCATACAAGTACAACTTCGAAACAATTGGTGTTGTACCTAGCTCGAAATGTCGTTCAGATTCTGCAATAAAGAGGAAGTTCCTATCATCGAGCTTAAAATAGAATCGAACTGAACTCTTTGGTATTATAAAAGTTCCCTTGTCTGTTCTAAATCTGAAATACAATGAAATCTCGCTTCTCGAAATTTGAACAAAACTTCCGAAGAATCTGAAAAGAAGATAAAGAATTTTCAATTTTTTTTTTTATAAAATTGAAAATAATTCTCGAATAAGAAATTCGGAAAGTTGGAGTCTATGTAGTAATCTGAACTGGTGTTGGGAAGATATTAGAAAAAAACATTTTGTAAGATCAAATCAAAATGCGGAGAGTGGAGGAAGTAAACTCCGTTGCGGTATAGCGACGGCGTAAGTTGCAATTTTTTAATATAATTTTTATACCCTCCACCATAGTATGGAGGGTATATTAAGTTTGTTTTTCCGTTTGTAACGCATTGAAATACTCATTTGTGACCCTATAAAGTATATATATTCTTGATTAGGGTAAAATTCTAAGTCGATCTGAGCACGTCCGTCCGTCCGTCCGTCTGTGGTAATCACTCTAGCATCCACAAAAATAGAGATAGGACGCTGAAATTTTGGGAAAATGCGTCTTTTGTTTGCAGGCAGGTCAAGTTCGATGATGGGCTATATCGGTCCACGTTTTGGTATAGCCCCCATATAACGGTACCCCCCGATTTACGATATTTTTACGTTTTTAGCTACATTTTCAGACCGATTTGGCTATAATTTGACATTTAGGGTTCTTAAGTGTCAACAAACATATATAACAAAACTTGTGGACATAGGTCCACGTTTTGGTATAGCCCCCATATAACGGTACCCCCCGATATACGGTATTTTAACGTTTTTAGCTACATTATCAGACCGATGTAGCTATAATTTGACATTTAGGGTTCTTAAGTGTTAATAAACTTATAAATTAGAAGTTGTGCACATAGGTCCACGTTTTGGTATAGCCCCCATATAACGGTACCCCCCCATTTGCGGAATTTTGACGTTTTTAGCTACATTTTCAGACCGATGTAGCTATAATTTGACATTTGGGGTTCTTAAAAGTCAATAAACTTATATAACAAAAGTTGTGGACATAGGTCCACGTATTGGTATAGCACCCATATAACGGTACCCCCCGATTTACGGTATTTTGACGGGTTTAGCTACATTTCAGACCGATTTAGCTATAATTTGACATTTAGGGTTCTTAAAAGTCAATAAACTTATATAACAAAAGTTGTGGACATAGGTCTACGTATTGGTATAGCCCCCATATAACGGTACCCCCCGATTTACGGTATTTTGACGGGTTTAGCTACATTTTCAGACCGATTTAGCTATAATTTGGCATTTGAAGTTCTTAAATGTCAATAAACTTATGTGACAAAACTTGTGGACATAGGTCCACGTTTTGGTATAGCCCCCATATAACGGTATCCCCCGATTTACGGTATATTGACGTTTTTAGCTACATTTTCAGACCGATATAGCTATAATTTGACATTTAGGGTTCTTAAGTGTAACTAAACTTATATAACAAAAGTTGTGGACCTAATTCCAAGTTTTGTATAGCCCCCATATAACGGTACCCCCGATTTACGGCATTTTGAAGTTTTTATCTACATTTTCAGACCGATTTAGCTATCAATTGACATTTAGGGTTCTTAAATGTCAATAAACTTATATAACTAGTGGACATAGGTCCATGTTTTGGAATAGCCCCCATATAACGTTACCGCCCGATTTCAGGTATTTTGAGAATTTTACCAACAAGTTTTAACCGAATTATCTGTAATTTGAACATTTGACATTTGAAATTCTTAGTGGTCACCACACCTCTTCACCAAAAATTGTCAAGAAAGCCCCCATATAACGGTACCTCCCGATTTTCAGTAATTTGATGATTTTAGCTACAATATTAAACCGAACTAGCAGTAATTTGACATTTGAAGTTTTTAGTGGTCACAACACCTCTCCATCAAAAATTGTCAACATAGGTCCATGCTCGGATATAGCTCCCATGTAACGGTACCTCCCAATTTTCAGTAATTTGGCAATTTTAGCTACAATTTTTAACAGAACTAACTTTAATTTGACATTTGAATGTTGTAGTGGTCACCACACATCTGCATCAACAATTTTCAACATAGCCCCAATATAACGATACTTCCCTATTTTCGGTACTTTGAGGATTTTACTTAAAATGTTTAACCGAACGTAGGTCCATGTTTTTGTATAGCCCAAAAACAAACCTCCCGATTTTCCGTACCTTAGCTTTATTTTTTGGACGAACTTTCTGTAATTTGAAATTTAAAAGTCAACAAAAATTGTTCATTTAAGTTCATATTTTCGTATAGCCCAGATACCTCCGAACTAGCTGTTAATGACATTTGAAGTTCCCACGTTATGTACCGATTTTCGATATTTTGAGGATTCTAGCTAAATTTTTTAACCGAATTAGGAGTTATTTGACATTAAAGGCTCCCATCAAAAACTGTCAACATAGGCCCATGTTTTATTATAACCCCTATATAACAGTACCTCCCAATTTCTAGCCCACCAAAAATTGTCAACAGTTTAATATAGGCACCATAAAAAGGGCCTCCCGAATGAAGCATTTTATGTACATTATCTGACATTTTAACGTACTCACTTAAAGTTGGGGACAGGAATGAATATTTTATGGTGGAGGGTATGAAAAGTTCGGCCCGGCCGAACTTAATGCTTTTTTACTTGTTTTTTTTTTTTTTTTTTTTTTTTTTGATGATAAATTAGTTGCAATTATTTCATATATCAGTTTGATTTATTAAAGAGTTTTGTTTGCAATGAAAATCAGATTTAAATAAAGCATTTTTCATGAAAATGTCATGCCAAAGCATTGATGAAAATGACATGTCAATGCATTGGTTAAAATGACATGCTTAGGATCCAAAAAAAATGTCATCTTTTGTGGATCACGTTCATATAAATTTATGGTGAAAATTACAAAAAGATAAAATGCCAGATCACTTGTATCCATGATTCAACTCAGCACCCATTTAATAGATACTGTAATAGCGGAACGTTCAATTGATCTTTTCAAAACATCCATTGTTTTTCGGCTTAATCCATGTTACACAATATTTTAAGAAGTATGGAGAATATAATTATAGCGCTGTAACAAAGAGGAGAACTAGAAAAGTTTGCGGCCCATGCAACACGTACTGATGCCAGACGCCATTTGACATTTTTATACCCTCCACCATAGGATGGGGGAATATTAAGTTTGTAATTCCGTTTGTAACTACGCGTGCAATTTTACATCGATATAGCCATGTCCGTCCGTCTGTGGAAATCACTCTAACGTCCGAACGGATTGACGTAGGTGGATAAAATTTTGGGAAAATCTGTTATATGTACGTAGGACTTTTGGTATTGAAAGCGGGCTATGTAGGTCCATGCTTTCGTGTAGCCCCCATACAAAATGACGCGTGACGCGTCGTCGTTTTAAGGAATTTTTAAGATATTTGTCCCATTTTACCACCGATTTGGTTGTAATTTGGTATTTTGTGTCCTACCAAAGTTGGTTTATATAGGTCCATGTTTTGGTATAGCCCCCATATAACGCCCCATATAAAGTACGCGTCATTTTAATATATTTTGAATGTATTAGTCCCATTTGACAACAGAATCGGTTGTAATTTTGTATTTTGTGTTTCCAGAGGCTAAGAAACATTTCCACCATAAAATGTTTATATATGTCCACGTTTTGATATAACCCCCATAGGACGATATCTCCCGATTTTCGGTATTTTGAAGCTTTTGGCCTTATTATCACACCGAAATGGCTGAAATTTGGTATTAAGTCTTCGTGGGGGGTATAAAACATTCCCCAGGTATAGGTCCACGCCATCATATAGCCCCCATAGAACGGTACCTTCCGATTTTCGGTATTTTGAAGGTTGTGGCCACAAAAGTATAAAAAGTTCGGCCCGACCGAACTTAACGCTTTTCCTACTTGTTTAGAAAGTCTGACAGTTTTAACTTGAACGTACTCAGGACAGTTTGACATAGGATCATGTGTTTAGTTGTTTACATTGACTTGATTGAGACACATCCGAAACAAAATCGTTGACTACGCCTTTTTTCTTGATGTTCGGGAATCAAACACAAGCATTGAGTGCCATGACAGAGCTGTATGGCGGATGACGCATAAATTCCACGTTTTGTACGGTCAAAGAGGCGCTACTTTGAATCGATGTTTGAGAACTCGCATTGTCATGGTGCACAATGATTCGTCTTCTCATGTTCGTTTTTTTTTCAAATTTCTCCGGAGAGTTCAGGCAAACAAATTGTAGTGTACACTCAGAACTAACCGTCTTACGTTGCGCTAGCCATATACTAGGCACATGAACACTTTTTCCGAAGAAACAGGCGACCATTTGCTTCGAAGTGCTTCTTCCATGAACAACAATTGTAGGATTTGCCTCGCCTCCGAAGACCCACACGGTCGAATGTTGTTTTGTTTCAGGCTCATACACATAGATAAAAGATTTGTCGTCTGTGACGATCTTATAAACGCCGTTTGAAGCACCGAAATTTCTTTGCACCAATCGACAAGAGGGGTTTTGAGCAATTTTCAAATTGTATCATAGTTTAGTTGTTTGAAGAAATGGCCAAGGATGCCTCTATCTCACGGTATACAACATGTCGCACAGCATATTTTTTCTGGTATAACGGCCTTTTGTAAACCAAATTAACTACTGCCACTGTCATGTGTCTCCACATTGCACACTGGTCCCAGCCTGCGACAAAAATCGAAAAATCCATATCAGCAAATCTCTGCGACAATTCAGTAAGTTGTCTCTAAACATATCATAGTTTAATATTCCAGCACTGTTTTTGTAATTTATAACGGTACTAGCTGAACCCGGTGCGCTTTGCTGCCCCGACTACGATAAAATATAATGGAATGCCAGAATTATTTTAACGTTTCTAATATTTTAATATACCTATTCAGGGTTGTTATGGAGCTACTATGGTATTTTTGTATGTTTCAGGAGGTAACACTCCTCCGAAAGCCTTTCCGCCTATAAGTATTCCTAATGATTTAGATATATCATAATAAAACATAAATCTTACAATAACAATAATCTTAATCTTCTTCTCTCTAACAAAAAAGAGAGAGAAAAAGAGAGGGAGAGAGAGAGAATATGAAAAGTCAAAAATAAAAAACACACAGAAACAAATTTTTTTTTCACATTATGTTTTAAACTGACTACAAATAATTAGTCAGTTGGCATAAGGGAAAATAATCGATAAAATGCCACTTATGTTTAAAAGAAAGCTAGCTTTATGTGAGCTTTAAACCGGCCACAGTCCCTACAGGGTATATTTAGGCACATATCTGGAATACAGGTATTTTCATAGTTTTAGCCCCACATTCAAATTACATCAGCTGAAAATTTTCGTTTAGTTTTGTTAATGGATGAAAATCTTCCTTGAAAAGTTTTCGAGATAAAATATTAATTGCATCTATTTTGTTGAAAAAAATATGAGTCCAGCTTTATTAACTTCCTATTAATGCCCCCTTTAAACTGTCAGCCAGTTTTGAATGGCAATTTTTATCGATTTCCTACTGCCCAACAACCAAAATGTACGTGTACCGACAAACATGGGCGGTCACACTGTCAAGAAAGCGATTTTTGAGCTAAGCTGTAATTCAAAATGACAATGTGTACCCAGCTTTACCATGCTGCATTACTGCAAACTCGATAACCATAGGAAACTATCATCTACTGAGTGCTGTTTTTATAGGGTATTTACGTGATATTGGGTTAGATTTATTGCTGTGGGTTGTATATCTTATGTTGCCAGTCTCATTCACAAAAATATCAGCGAAAAATCGCATTAAACGGTAACCAAACCGAATTTTGGACTATTTTGACGATTTTTTGACGATTTTCCATATTTTAATGACGATTTGACGATTTTTTTTGACGATTTCCGATCAAAAACTGTCGGCAACGCTGCATTGGACACATATAGCGTGTTTAGAGCATCAAATACAGAAAATCGGCCTAAAATATAGATAGGAGCAATATTCAAATCTGAACCGATTTCGATACGATTTGGCACATTTATGTCTAGACCAAATCCAGTTACGCATTCCAAATTTCACCGAAATTGGACATAAATAGCGAGTTTGGTTCATAAAATACAGGAAATCGGCCGAAAATATATACAGGAGCTATATCCAAATCTGAACCGATTTGAATATAATTTGGTAAATGTATTTCTACATCAAATTCCGTCACGCATACAAAATTTGGAGATTGTATCTGTAACAGTTCTAAAGATATTTGCATACAAAATCTAACTTTTTTGGAGGTACCTCCGGTTTTGATGCTATATCTCCAGATCAACGCGAAATTTCAAAAAATGATATAGCCTATTTTCATTCCAGGCCATGTAGCAATGTACCCTAAACATTTCAGTAAGATCTGTTCAGCGATTTTCGAGTCTATAAAGCACAAACAAACAAAAAAGCAGACAAACAAATTTCAATTTTATATACGTTTCGTGCAGATATTGGATACTAAACTACCCACAAACATACTACACATAAATATTCGACTTTTTGACCACTAATTTGATGGTTTCAAACGAATTTATTGAAAATTTTTCAATTTTCTAAAGAGGCAAAATACTTAATTGACTCACTGTATGTATATAGATTTAACAAAACAAAACAGAAGATATTGACATTTACCTATTATCTCTTAAAAACTTTAAAAACATCAGTGCCCAGCAAAAATCCTCATTACAAACCTCCTTTCCCACCCATTATTTTAACAAGGGCATGTCGCGCGAAATATCTGGTTATTTTGTAACCACTGAAAAAAGTAGATGGTAACCACTGAAATAAGTAGATACTGAGTAGATTCTGACTACTTATTTCAGTGGTTACAAAATAACCAGATATTTCACGCGACATGCCCTTGTTAAAATAATGGGTGGGAAAGGAGGTTTGTAATGACACAAGGCAAGTAACTCAAATTTGAAAGGATAAAATTATTTTTTTCGAAATGGAAGTTTTGTACTTTTACATAAAAATTTGTACACATTATTGGCATAAAATGTGCTGGAAATCACATGTTTTATAATACTTTTTAGTGGAATTTCTTTCCAAGTCCTTAAAATTGAAGTTGAGTTTTACAAACTTCGCCATCCTTCGCCACTCTACAATTTTTTTGAAAAATCTTCGAAATAGTGTCAAGTTTACAAAAAATTTGGTTCCAGTTGCATATATTTGCATTTCCGTGTGTGACATTAAAAATACTGACGATGCCTCTGGTCGTTTCAATGAATATGCCGTATTACTGTATTCTCAGTTTCTTCTTTGTTTTGTGTTTTTATTGTTTGTTTTGGTTTTTTTCTTTAAAGATTTAGACATTTTTGTTTTGGGATCTACTTATGAGTGTATTTTTTACATTTGTATATTTTTGATATATGTATGATGCTACATATAATATGAAAAACAAGTAAAAATTTAAAGTTCGCTAGCACAGAACTTTATTATATCCCCTGCCATGAAATATGCTGACCTCAACTGGAATAATTTGTTTCCTTTCCTGTCCACGATACCAGTCGGAGACGTTTTTGACCACTAAGAACTCCAAATAGCAAATTACAACCAATTCGAACCGAAAATGTAGATAAAAACCTCAAAATAACTGAAATAGGGAGGTACCGTAATAGGAGGGCTATACCGAAACCTGGACCTAAGACCACAAATTTTGGCGCAGAAGATTTTTGATCATTGGGAACTCCAAATGGCAAATTACAACCAACTCGGGCCGAAAATGTTGATAAAATTTTCAAAATAGCTGAAATCGGGAGGTATCGTAATATGAGAGCTACACCGAAACCTGGACCCAAGTCCACAATATTTGGCGCAGAAGTTTTTTGACCATTGGGAACTCCAAGTACCAAAGTACAGCCATTTAGGGCAGAAAATGTAGATAAAAGCTTCAAAATACCTGAAATCGGGTTGTACAACTACATGGGGGCTATAGGAAAAACTGGACACATATTGATGAATTTTTGGCTAAAGTATTTTTTACTCATTTTTAGCATATACTGAAAAAATCAGATTGATCCGACGATTATAAACATTTTTTGTCACACAAGTGGGACCACTGTGCATTTTAGAGAATGCACATAACTATTTTGATAGTTGTCGAAAAATAACAACAACTAATCGTCCACGGTGCTTTGTGTGTCTATTTTTAGATTCTCTTTGGCAGTTTTTGTTTAAATGTGTGTACTCGTAAGTCAAGTCTTAACACCAATTAGTCTGTAAAAATAAATTCATATAGGAGGTTCCGGAACCTTAGTATTACTTCTAGATTGTTAAATATCGAATAACACTTTGGTATCTAGCAATTGTCCTTAGAGCACAGGATTAAAAAGGATGTATTCATTTATTAAGTTAACTTTATTCCTGTATGATGTCTCCAGTTAATAAATAAAAGGTTTTACTCACAATATATTATCAAAACAAAAATAATTTCATTTGATTGCTTAAGCTGGAGTATTCCCTCAATGGCTTAACTTCATTTATTACCCTCTATTAAAGAGAGAAATGTTTTTCAAAACAAACAGATAGTGTTGCAAAATTTTGGTAGCGATCAATAAAATTTTGCAACACTGTCAGTTCGTTTTAAAAATCATTACTCTCTGCAATATAAATGAAGTTAAGCCATTGGGGGAATACTCCAGCCTAAGCAATCAAATGAGATTGAATCTTCAACAATAAACAAAACAAACAAAAATAATTTCTTCAGATTTTGAATCAAAATTTCTCAGTTGCAAATGTTTGGAGCAGATCTAAATGTGAGTTCAAGTTTTGTTTTGAATATTTTTAAAAAAAAGTGAAAATTATTTTTTTAGATCCATAAAAAGGTTTTAATAAATAACCAACCTACAAAGATATGTGCATTTTAAATCAATAAATTACCTCAGAATTATATAAAATGTGAAATAGTCATTCCAGCTGCAAATGTTTTGAGCAGCACTGTATATAGTAGCCCTCGTATATACCATCGCTACAACCACTCATGGAGTGATAGCTACTCCACTATTTGAAGAAAGCTATTCGATTTTACATAGCTTATAGAAGCTCATTTGGAATTTAATAGATTCTATAAATTTAAAGAAAACAACTAGGTTTGATATGGCCGCTGGGAATTCCATGACTTAAAACATATGATTTGGTCTATTACAGCTTATGGAAGAGCAGCTATATATGTATTTTCTATATATATAAAATTGAAATTTGTTTGTTTGTGCCTTATAGACTCGAAAACCGCTGAACAGATCTTACTGAAATGTTTAGGGTACATTGCTACATGGCCTGGAATGAAAATAGGCTATATAATTTTTTGAAATTTCGCGTTGATTTGGAAATACAGCATCAAAACCGGAGGTACCTCCAAAAAATTCAGATTTTATATGCAAATATCTTTAGAACTATTAAAGATACAATCTCCAAATTTTGTATGTGTGACGGAATTTGATGTAGCAATAAATTTACTAAATTTTATTCAAATCGGTTCAGATTTGGATATAGCTCCCACATACATATATTTTCGCCGATTTCTTTATTTTATGTACCAAACATGCTATTTATGTCCAATTTCAATGAAATTTGGAATGTGTGGCGGAATTTGTTTTAGAAATAAATGTGCCAAATTATATCGAGTTTGGTTCAGATTTGGATATAGCTCCCATCTACATATATTTTCGGCCGATTTCCTTATTTTATGCACCAAGCATGCTATATATGTCCAATTTCGCTGAAATTTAGAATGTGTGATGGATATTGGCCTAGAAATATATGTGCCAATTTATTTTGAAATCGGTTCCGATTTGGATATAGCTCCTATATATATTTTCTGCCGATTTCATGTATTTGATGCACCAAACACACTATATATGTCCAAATTCACTGAAATTTTGGAATGTGTTACAGAACTTGGTCTAGAAATAAATGTGCCAATTTATATCGAAATCGGTTCTGATTTGGATATAGCTCCCATATATATTTTCGGCAGATTTTCCGCATTTGATGCACCAAACACGCTATATATGTCCAAATTCGCTGAAATTTGGAATGTGCAACGGAATTGGTCTAGACATAAATGTGCCGAGTTATATCGAAATCGGTTCAGATTTGGATGTAGCTCCCATATATATTTTCGGCCGATTTTCCGCATTTGATGCACCAAACACGCTATATATGTCCAAATTCGCTGAAATTTGGAATTTGTTACAGAACTTGGTCTTGAAATAAATATGCCAAATTATATCGAAATCGGTTCTGATTTGGATATAGCTCCCATATATATTTTCGGCCGATTTTCCGCATTTGATGCACCAAACACGCTATATATGTCCAATTTCGCTGAAATTTGAAATGTGAAATTTGCCGAATTATATCGAAATCGGTTCAGATTTGGATATTGCTTCTATATATATTTTAGGCCGATTTTCTGTATTTGATGCTCCAAACACGCTATATATGTCCAATTTCGCTGAAATTTGGAAAGTGTTACAGAACTTGGTCTAGAAATAAATATGCCAAATTATATCGAAATTGGTTCAGATTTGGATATAGCTCCCATATATATTTTCGGCCGATTTCCTGGATTTTATACACCAAACTCGCTATATATTTCCAATTTCGCTGAAATTTGGAATGCGTAACGGGATTTAGTCTTGACATAAATGTGCCAAATTATATGGAAATCGGTTCAGATTTGGATATTGCTCCTATATATATTTTCGGCCGATTTTCTGTATTTGATGCATCAAACACGCTATATGTGTCCAATGTCGCTGAAATTTGGGATGTCTGAGGAATATGTTCCTGAAATAAATGTGCCAAATTATATCGAGACCGGTTCAGTTTTGGACACACTATATATGTCCAATTTCACTGAAATTTGGAAAGCGTGGCGGAATTCGTTCTAGAAATAAATGGGACAATTATGTCGCAATCGGTTCAGATTTGAATTGATTTTCTGTATTTTATGCACAAAACACGCTATGTATGTTCAATTTAAATAAAATTTTGAATGTGAGACGGGATTTGGTCTAAAATTAATTTGACAAATTATATCGAGATCGGTTCATATAGGAATATAGCTCCCATATATATTTTCGGTCGATTTCATGTTTTTGTTACGTACACTCCACGTCAGTAGAATAGAACACCTACATTTTTGTTAATGTTAGCTTATTTATCCCAAAACGAATGAATCTGCGTTTTCAGTCTTGTGGGGATGTAAAGTCGATAATGTTCCATATCAAACACAGAAAAAATTATGTTTCTAGTTCTTCGCGAAATGATTTTCTGATCATTTTTCCGATAGTACTATGAAAAATAGGCATTTATTTTTGGTCATCAGGATAGAACAGTCACTTTATTTTCGCGAATTTTTAAGATATTAAAGCCGAATTTTCTTTCAGTCGATAAAGCAAGGCTTTCTAATCATTTTTCACCAAAGAAAACCTATAAATTATTCCGCGGACACCGAAATAACAGCGTTAAAGGGTTTAAATTGACAGATATTGGAAACATCTCGGAATATCAATAGGAGTCGCGCAATTATGTCATATTTCTTCACAATAAGATAGAATATGACACAGACAATCTCGACGGATACAATCGAGTGCTTCGGATGCTGATAAGATGGAATATTTTCAAAATATTTATGAAAAAGGTCAACATTTCTTAAAAAACCATGATGAATTGTTCAATAAAATGGTTTTTCCGCGAACAAGTCTGCCGTTCAAAGGTTTGGAAATATGCTCCAGATTTGAAGGAAAATAATCTGATACGAAAACAACCGTTAC
>NW_027412162.1:0-60423 GCF_047663935.1 Musca autumnalis | reverse complement strand
GCATGACTTTCCCAATACAAAAGTTGACCGGGCATGACTTTCCCAATACAAAAGTTCACCGGGCATGACTTTCCCAATTCAAAAGTTGACCGGGCATGACTTTCCCAATACAAAAGTTCACCGGGCATGACTTTCCCAATACTAAAGTTCACCGGGCATGACTTTCCCAATACAAAAGTTGACCGGGCATGACTTTCCCAATACAAAAGTTCACCGGGCATGACTTTCCCAATACAAAAGTTCACCGGGCATGACTTTCCCAATACAAAAGTTCACCGGGCATGACTTTCCCAGTACAAAAGTTCACCGGGCATGACTTTCCCAATACAAAAGTTCACCGGAGATGACTTTCCCAGTACAAAAGTTCACCGGGCATGACTTTCCCAATACAAAAGTTCACCGGGCATGACTTTCCCAATACAAAAGTTCACCGGGCATGACTTTCCCAGTACAAATGTTCACCGGGCATGACTTTCCCAATACAAAAGTTCACCGGGCATGACTTTCCCAGTACAAAAGTTCACCGGGCATGACTTTCCCAATACAAAAGTTCACCGGGCATAACTTTCCCAATACAAAAGTTCACAGGGCATGACTTTCCCAATACAAAAGTTCACCGGGCATGACTTTCCCAATACAAAAGTTCACCGGGCATGACTTTCGCAGTACAAAAGATCACCGGGCATGATTTTCCCAATACAAAAGTTGACCGGGCATGACTTTCCCAGTACAAATGTTCACCGGGCATGACTTTTCCCATACAAAAGTTCACCGGGCATGATTTTCCCATACAAAAGTTGACCGGGCATGGCTTTCCCAACACAAAAGTTCACCGGGCATGACTTTCCCAATACAAAAGTTCACCGGGCATGACTTTTCCCATACAAAAGTTCACCGGGCATGACTTTTCCCATACAAAAGTTCACCGGGCATGACTTTCCCAGTACAAAAGATCACCGGGCATGACTTTCCCAATACAAAAGTTGACCGGGCATGACTTTCCCAGTACAAATGTTCACCGGGCATGACTTTCCCAATACAAAAGTTCACCGGGCATGACTTTCCCAGTACAAAAGTTCACCGGGCATGACTTTCCCAATACAAAAGTTGACCGGGCATGACTTTCCCAATACAAAAGTTCACCGGGCATGACTTTCCCAATACAAAAGTTCACCGGGCATGACTTTCCCAATACAAAAGTTCACCGGGCATGACTTTCCCAATACAAAAGTTCACCGGGCATGACTTTCCCAATACAAAAGTTGACCGGGCATGACTTTCCCAATACAAAAGTTGACCGGGCATGACTTTCCCAATACAAAAGTTGACCGGGCATGACTTTCCCAATACAAAAGTTCACCGGGCATGACTTTCCCAATACAAAAGATCACCGGGCATGACTTTCCCAATACAAAAGTTCACCGGGCATGACTTTCCCAATACAAAAGTTGACCGGGCATGACTTTCCCAATACAAAAGTTGACCGGGCATGACTTTCCCAATACAAAAGTTCACCGGGCATGACTTTCCCAATACAAAAGTTGACCGGGCATGACTTTCCCAATACAAAAATTGACCGGGCATGACTTTCCCAATACAAAAGTTGACCGGGCATGACTTTCCCAATACAAAAGTTGACCGGGCATGACTTTCCCAATACAAAAGTTGACCGGGCATGACTTTCCCAATACAAAAAATCACCGGGCATGACTTTCCCAATACAAAAGGTCACCGGGCATGACTTTCCCAATACAAAAGTTCACCGGGCATGACTTTTCCAATACAAAAGTTCACCGGGCATGACTTTCCCAATACAAAAGTTCACCGGGCATGACTTTCCCAATACAAAAGTTCACCGGGCATGACTTTCCCAATACAAAAGATCACCGGGCATGACTTTCCCAGTACAAATGTTCACCGGGCATGACTTTCCCAATACAAAAGTTCACCGGGCATGACTTTCCCAATACAAAAGTTCACCGGGCATGACTTTCCCAGTACAAAAGATCACCGGGCATGATTTTCCCAATACAAAAGTTGACGGGCATGACTTTTCCAATACAAAAGTTCACCGGGCATGATTTTCCCAATACAAAAGTTCACCGGGCATGACTTTCCCAATACAAAAGTTCACCGGGCATGACTTTCGCAATACAAAAGTTCACCGGGCATGACTTTCCCAATACAAAAGTTCACCGGGCATGACTTTTCCCATACAAAAGTTCACCGGGCATGACTTTCCCAATACAAAAGTTGACCGGGCATTACTTTCGCAGTACAAAAGATCACCGGGCATGACTTTCCCAATACAAAAGTTGACGGGCATGACTTTTCCAATACAAAAGTTCACCGGGCATGACTTTCCCAATACAAAAGATCACCGGGCATGACTTTCCCAATACAAAAGTTGACCGGGCATGACTTTCCCAGTACAAAAGTTCACCGGGCATGACTTTCCCAATACAAAAGTTCACCGGGCATGACTTTTTCCATACAAAAGTTCACCGGGCATGACTTTCCCAGTACAAAAGTTCACCGGGCATGACTTTCCCAATACAAAAGTTCACCTGGCATGACTTTCCCAATACAAAAGTTCACCGGGCATGACTTTCCCAATACAAAAGTTCACCGGGCATGACTTTTCCCATACAAAAGTTCAACGGGCATGACTTTCCCAATACAAAAGTTGACCGGGCATGACTTTCCCAGTACAAAAGATAACCGGGCATGACTTTCCCAATACAAAAGTTGACGGGCATGACTTTTCCAATACAAAAGTTCACCGGGCATGACTTTCCCAATACAAAAGTTCAACGGGCATGACTTTCCCAGTACAAAAGATCACCGGGCATGACTTTTCCCATACAAAAGTTCACCGGGCATGACTTTCCCAGTACAAAAGATCACCGGGCATGACTTTCCCAATACAAAAGTTGACCGGGCATGACTTTCCCAATACAAAAGTTGACCGGGCATGACTTTCCCAATACAAAAGTTCACCGGGCATGACTTTCCCAATACAAAAGTTCACCGGGCATGACTTTCCCAATACAAAAGTTCACCGGGCATGACTTTCCCCATACAAAAGTTCACCGGGCATGACTTTTCCCATACAAAAGTTCACCGGGCATGACTTTCCCAATACAAAAGTTCACCGGGCATGACTTTTCCAGTACAAAAGATCACCGGGCATGACTTTCCCAATACAAAAGTTGACCGGGCATGACTTTCCCAATACAAAAGTTCACCGGGCATGACTTTGCCAGTACAAAAGATCACCGGGCATGACTTTCCCAATACAAAAGTTCACCGGGCATGACTTTCCCAATACAAAAGTTCACCGGGCATGACTTTTCCCATACAAAAGTTCACCGGGCATGACTTTTCTCATACAAAAGTTCACCGGGCATGACTTTCCCACTACAAAAGTTCACCGGGCATGACTTTTCCCATACAAAAGTTCACCGGACATGACTTTCCCAGTACAAAAGATCACCGGGCATGACTTTCCCAATACAAAAGTTCACCGGGCATGACTTTTCCCATACAAAAGTTGACCGGGCATGACTTTCCCAATACAAAAGTTCACCGGGCATGACTTTCCCAATACAAAAGTTCACCGGGCATGACTTTCCCAGTACAAAAGTTCACCGGGCATGACTTTCCCAATACAAAAGTTCACCGGGCATGACTTTCCCAATACAAAAGTTCACCGGGCATGACTTTTCCCATACAAAAGTTCACCGGGCATGACTTTTCCCATACAAAAGTTCACCGGGCATGACTTTCCCAGTACAAAAGATCACCGGGCATGACTTTTCCCATACAAAAGTTCACCGGGCATGACTTTCCCAGTACAAAAGATCACCGGGCATGACTTTCCCAATACAAAAGTTAACCGGGCATGACTTTCCCAGTACAAAAGTTCACCGGGCATGACTTTCCCAATACAAAAGTTCACCGGGCATGACTTTCCCAATACAAAAGTTCACCGGGCATGGCTTTCCCAACACAAAAGTTCACCGGGCATGACTTTCCCAATACAAAAGTTCACCGGGCATGACTTTTCCCATACAAAAGTTCACCGGGCATGACTTTTCCCATACAAAAGTTCACCGGGCATGACTTTCCCAGTACAAAAGATCACCGGGCATGACTTTCCCAATACAAAAGTTCACCGGGCATGACTTTCCCAATACAAAAGTTCACCGGGCATGACTTTTCCCATACAAAAGTTCACCGGGCATGACTTTTCCCATACAAAAGTTCACCGGGCATGACTTTCCCAATACAAAAGTTCACCGGGCATGACTTTCCCAATACAAAAGTTCACCGGGCATGACTTTCCCAGTACAAAAGATCACCGGGCATGACTTTCCCAATACAAAAGTTGACCGGGCATGACTTTCCCAATACAAAAGTTCACCGGGCATGACTTTTCCCATACAAAAGTTCACCGGGCATGACTTTCCCAATACAAAAGTTGACCGGGCATGACTTTCCCAATACAAAAGTTCACCGGGCATGACTTTCCCAATACAAAAGTTCACCGGGCATGACTTTCCCAGTACAAAAGATCACCGGGCATGACTTTTCCCAATACAAAAGTTCACCGGGCATGACTTTCCCAGTAAAAAAGATCACCGGGCATGACTTTTCCCATACAAAAGTTCACCGGGCATGACTTTTCCCATACAAAAGTTGACCGGGCATGACTTTCCCAATACAAAAGTTGACCGGGCATGACTTTCCCAATACAAAAGTTCACCGGGCATGACTTTTCCCATACAAAAGTTCACCGGGCATGACTTTCCCAATACAAAAGTTGACCGGGCATGACTTTCCCAATACAAAAGTTCACCGGGCATGACTTTCCCAGTACAAAAGATCACCGGGCATGACTTTTCCCATACAAAAGTTCACCGGGCATGAATTTCCTAATACAAAAGTTGACCGGGCATGACTTTCCCAATACAAAAGTTCACCGGGTATGACTTTCCCAGTACAAAAGATCACCGGGCATGACTTTCCCAATACAAAAGTTGACCGGGCATGACTTTCCCAGTACAAAAGATCACCGGGCATAACTTTCCCAGTACAAAAGATCACCGGTCATGACTTTTCCCATACAAAAGTTCACCGGGCATGACTTTCCCAATACAAAAGTTCACCGGGCATGACTTTTCCCATACAAAAGTTCACCGGGCATGACTTTTCCCAGTACAAAAGATCACCGGGCATGACTTTCCCAATACAAAAGTTCACCGGGCATGACTTTCCCAATACAAAAGTTAACCGGGCATGACTTTCCCAGTACAAAAGTTCACCGGGCATGACTTTCCCAGTACAAAAGATCACCGGGCATGACTTTTCCCATACAAAAGTTCACCGGGCATGACTTTCCTAATACAAAAGTTGACCGGGCATGACTTTCCCAATACAAAAGTTCACCGGGCATGACTTTCCCAGTACAAAAGATCACCGGGCATGACTTTCCTAATACAAAAGTTGACCGGGCATGACTTTCCCAATACAAAAGTTCACCGGGCATGACTTTCCCAGTACAAAAGTTCACCGGGCATGACTTTCCCAGTACAAAAGATCACCGGGCATGACTTTCCCAATACAAAAGTTGACCGGGCATGACTTTCCCAATACAAAAGTTCACCGGGCATGACTTTCCCAATACAAAAGTTCACCGGGCATGACTTTCCCAATACAAAAGTTCACCGGGCATGACTTTCCCAGTACAAAAGTTCACCGGGCATGACTTTCCCAATACAAAAGTTCACCGGGCATGACATTCCCAGTACAAAAGATCACCGGGCATGACTTTCCCAATACAAAAGTTCACCGGGCATGACTTTCCTAATACAAAAGTTCACCGGGCATGACTTTTCCCATACAAAAGTTCACCGGGCATGACTTTTCCCATACAAAAGTTCACAGGGCATGACTTTCCCAATACAAAAGTTCACCGGGCATGACTTTTCCCATACAAAAGTTCACCGGGCATGACTTTCCCAATACAAAAGTTGACCGGGCATGACTTTCCCAATACAAAAGTTCACCGGGCATGACTTTTTCCATACAAAAGTTCACCGGGCATGACTTTTCCCATACAAAAGTTCACCGGGCATGACTTTCCCAATACAAAAGTTCACCGGGCATGACTTTCCCAATACAAAAGTTGACCGGGCATGACTTTCCCAATACAAAAGTTCACCGGGCATGACTTTCCCAATACAAAAGTTCACCGGGCATGACTTTCCCAATACAAAAGTTCACCGGGCATGACTTTCCCAGTACAAAAGTTCACCGGGCATGACTTTCCCAGTACAAAAGTTGACCGGGCATGACTTTCCCAATACAAAAGTTCACCGGGCATGACTTTCCCAATACAAAAGTTCACCGGGCATGACTTTCCCAATACAAACGTTCACCGGGCATGACTTTCCCAATACAAAAGTTCACCGGGCATGACTTTCCCAGTACAAAAGATCACCGGGCATGACACTCCCAATACAAAAGTTGACCGGGCATGACTTTCCCAATACTAAAGTTCACCGGGCATGACTTTCCCAGTACAAAAGATCACCGGGCATGACTTTCCCAATGCAAAAGTTCACCGGGCATGACTTTCCCAATACAAAAGTTCACCGGGCATGACTTTTCCTATACAAAAGTTCACCGGGCATGACTTTTCCCATACAAAAGTTTACCGGGCATGACTTTCCCAGTACAAAAGATCACCGGGCATGACTTTCCCAGTACAAAAGATGACCGGGCATGACTTTCCCAATACAAAAGTTCACCGGGCATGACTTTCCCAATACAAAAGTTCACCGGGCATGACTTTCCCAATACAAAAGTTCACCGGGCATGATTTTCCCAATACAAAAGTTCACCGGGCATGACTTTCCCAATACAAAAGTTCACCGGGCATGACTTTCCCAATACAAAAGTTCACCGGGCATGACTTTCCCAATACAAAAGTTCACCGGGCATGACTTTCCCAGTACAAAAGTTCCCCGGGCATGACTTTCCCAGTACAAAAGTTGACCGGGCATGACTTTCCCAATACAAAAGTTCACCGGGCATGACTTTCCCAATACAAAAGTTCACCGGGCATGACTTTCCCAATACAAAAGTTCACCGGGCATGACTTTCCCAATACAAAAGTTCACCGGGCATGACTTTCCCAATACAAAAGTTCACCGGGCATGACTTTCCCAGTACAAAAGATCACCGGGCATGACACTCCCAATACAAAAGTTGACCGGGCATGACTTTCCCAATACTAAAGTTCACCGGGCATGACTTTCCCAGTACAAAAGATCACCGGGCATGACTTTCCCAATACAAAAGTTCACCGGGCATGACTTTCCCAATACAAAAGTTCACCGGGCATGACTTTTCCTATACAAAAGTTCACCGGGCATGACTTTTCCCATACAAAAGTTCACCGGGCATGACTTTCCCAGTACAAAAGATCACCGGGCATGACTTTCCCAGTACAAAAGATGACCGGGCATGACTTTCCCAATACAAAAGTTCACCGGGCATGACTTTCCCAATACAAAAGTTCACCGGGCATGACTTTCCCAATACAAAAGTTGACCGGGCATGACTTTCCCAATACAAAAGTTGACCGGGCATGACTTTCCCAATACAAAAGTTCACCGGGCATGACTTTCCCAGTACAAAAGTTCACCGGGCATGACTTTCCCAATACAAAAGTTCACCGGGCATGACTTTCCCAATACAAAAGTTCACCGGGCATGACTTTCCCAATACAAAAGTTCACCGGGCATGACTTTCCCAATACAAAAGTTCACCGGGCATGACTTTCCCAATACAAAAGTTCACCGGGCATGACTTTCCCAGTACAAAAGTTCACCGTGCATGACTTTCCCAATACAAAAGTTCACCGGGCATGACTTTCCCAATACAAAAGTTCACCGGGCATGACTTTCCCAGTACAAAAGTTCACCGGGCATGACTTTCCCAATACAAAAGTTCACCGGGCATGACTTTCCCAATACAAAAGTTCACCGGGCATGACTTTCCCAGTACAAAAGTTCACCGGGCATGACTTTCCCAATACAAAAGTTCACCGGGCATGACTTTCCCAATACAAAAGTTCACCGGGCATGACTTTCCCAGTACAAAAGATCACCGGGCATGACTTTCCCAATACAAAAGTTGACCGGGCATGACTTTCCCAATACAAAAGTTGACCGGGCATGACTTTCCCAATACATAAGTTGACCGGACATGACTTTCCCAGTACAAAAGTTCACCGGGCATGACTTTCCCAATACAAAAGTTCACCGGGCATGACTTTCCCAATACAAAAGTTCACCGGGCATGACTTTCCCAATACAAAAGTTCACCGGGCATGACTTTCCCAATACAAAGTTCCCCGGGCATGACTTTCCCAGTACAAAAGATCACCGGGCATGACTTTCCCAATACAAAAGTTGACCGGGCATGACTTTCCCAGTACAATGTTCACCGGGCATGACTTTCCCAATACAAAAGTTCACCGGGCATGACTTTCCCAATACAAAAGTTCACCGGGCATGACTTTCCCAATACAAAAGTTCACCGGGCATGACTTTCCCAATACAAAAGTTCACCGGGCATGACTTTCCCAGTACAAAAGTTCACCGGGCATGACTTTCCCAATACAAAAGTTTACCGGGCATGACTTTCCCAGTACAAAAGTTCACCGGGCATGACTTTCCCAATACAAAAGTTCACCGGGCATGACTTTCCCAATACAAAAGTCCACCGGGCATGACTTTCCCAGTACAAAAGATCACCGGGCATGACTTTCCCAATACAAAAGATTACCGGGCATGACTTTCCCAATACAAAAGTTCACCGGGCATGACTTTCCCAGTACAAAAGATCACGGGGCATGACTTTCCCAATACAAAAGTTCACCGGGCATGACTTTCCCAGTACAAAAGTTCACCGGGTATGACTTTCCCAATACAAAAGTTCACCGGGCATGACTTTCCCAATACAAAAGTTCACCGGGCATGACTTTCCCAATACAAAAGTTCACCGGGCATGACTTTCCCAATACAAAAGTTGACCGGGCATGACTTTCCCAGTACAAAACTTCACCGGGCATGACTTTCCCAATACAAAAGTTGACCGGGCATGACTTTCCCAATACAAAAGTTCACCGGGCATGACTTTCCCAGTACAAAAGTTCACCGGGCATGACTTTCCCAATACAAAAGTTCACCGGGCATGACTTTCCCAGTACAAAAGTTCACCGGGCATGACTTTCCCAATACAAAAGATCACCGGGCATGACTTTCCCAATACAAAAGTTGACCGGGCATGACTTTCCCAGTACAAATGTTCCCCGGGCATGACTTTCCCAATACAAAAGTTCACCGGGCATGACTTTCCCAATACAAAAGTTCACCGGGCATGACTTTCCCAGTACAAAAGATCACCGAGCATGACTTTCCCAATACAAAAGTTCACCGGGCATGACTTTCCCAATACAAAAGTTCACCGGGCATGACTTTCCCAATAAAAAAGTTCACCGGGCATGACTTTCCCAGTACAAAAGTTCACCGGGCATGACTTTCCCAATACAAAAGTTCACCGGGCATGACTTTCCCAGTACAAAAGTTCACCGGGCATGACTTTCCCAATACAAAAGTTCACCGGGCATGACTTTCCCAATACAAAAGTTCACCGGGCATGACTTTCCCAATACAAAAGTTCACCGGGCATGACTTTCCCAATACAAAAGTTCACCGGGCATGACTTTCCCAATACAAAAGTTCACCGGGCATGACTTTCCCAGTACAAAAGTTCACCGGGCATGACTTTCCCAATACAAAAGTTGACCGGGCATGACTTTCCCAATACAAAAGTTCACCGGACATGACTTTCCCAGTACAAAAGTTCACCGGGCATGACTTTCCTAATACAAAAGTTCACCGGGCATGACTTTCCCAATACAAAAGTTCACCGGGCATGACTTTCCCAGTACAAAAGTTCACCGGGCATGACTTTCCCAATACAAAAGTTCACCGGGCATGACTTTCCCAATACAAAAGTTCACCGGGCATGACTTTTCCCATACAAAAGTTCACCGGGCATGACTTTCCCAGTACAAAAGTTCACCGGGCATGACTTTCCCAATACAAAAGTTCACCGGGCATGACTTTCCCAATACAAAAGTTCACCGGGCATGACTTTCCCAATACAAAAGTTCACCGGGCATGACTTTCCCAATACAAAAGTTCACCGGGCATGACTTTCCCAGTACAAAAGTTCACCGGGCAAGACTTTCCCAATACAAAAGTTGACCGGGCATGACTTTCCCAATACAAAAGTTGACCGGGCATGACTTTCCCAATACAAAAGTTCACCGGGCATGACTTTCCCAATACAAAAGTTCACCGGGCATGACTTTCCCAGTACAAAAGTTCACCGGGCATGACTTTCCTAATACAAAAGTTGACCGGGCATGACTTTCCCAATACAAAAGTTGACCGGGCATGACTTTCCCAATACAAAAGTTGACCGGGCATGACTTTCCCAATACAAAAGTTGACCGGGCATGACTTTCCCAATACAAAAGTTCACCGGGCATGACTTTCCCAATACAAAAGATCACCGGGCATGACTTTCCCAATACAAAAGATCACCGGGCATGACTTTCCCTATACAAAAGTTGACCGGGCATGACTTTCCCAATACAAAAGTTGACCGGGCATGACTTTCCCAATACAAAAGTTCACCGGGCATGACTTTCCCAATACAAAAGTTGACCGGGCATGACTTTCCCAATACAAAAGTTGACCGGGCATGACTTTCCCAATACAAAAGTTGACCGGGCATGACTTTCCCAATACAAAAGTTCACCGGGCATGACTTTTCCCATACAAAAGATCACCGGGCATGACTTTCCCAATACAAAAGTTGACCGGGCATGACTTTCCCAGTACAAAAGATCACCGGGCATGACTTTCCCAATACAAAAGTTCACCGGGCATGACTTTCCCAATACAAAAGTTCACCGGGCATGACTTTCCCAATACAAAAGTTCACCGGGCATGACTTTCCCAATACAAAAGTTGACCGGGCATGACTTTCCCAATACAAAAGTTCACCGGGCATGACTTTCCCAATACAAAAGTTGACCGGGCATGACTTTCCCAATACAAAAGTTCACCGGGCATGACTTTCCCAATACAAAAGTTCACCGGGCATGACTTTCCCAGTACAAAAGTTCACCGGGCATGACTTTCCCAGTACAAAAGATCACCGGGCATGACTTTCCCAATACAAAAGTTGACCGGGCATGACTTTCCCAGTACAATAGATCACCGGGCATGACTTTCCCAGTACAAAAGATCACCGGGCATGACTTTTCCCATACAAAAGTTCACCGGGCATGACTTTCCCAATACAAAAGTTCACCCGGCATGACTTTTCCCATACAAAAGTTCACCGGGCATGACTTTTCCCATACAAAAGTTCACCGGGCATGACTTTCCCAGTACAAAAGATCACCGGGCATGACTTTCCCAATACAAAAGTTCACCGGGCATGACTTTCCCAATACAAAAGTTCACCGGGCATGACTTTCCCAGTACAAAAGATCACCAAGCATGACTTTCCCAATACAAAAGTTGACCGGGCATGACTTTCCCAGTACAATAGATCACCGGGCATGACTTTCCCAGTACAAAAGATCACCGGGCATGACTTTCCCAATACAAAAGTTCACCGGGCATGACTTTCCCAATACAAAAGTTCACCGGGCATGACTTTCCCAGTACAAAAGATCACCGGGCATGACTTTCCCAATACAAAAGTTGACCGGGCATGACTTTCCCAGTACAATAGATCACCGGGCATGACTTTCCCAGTACAAAAGATCACCGGGCATGACTTTTCCCAATACAAAAGTTGACCGGGCATGACTTTCCCAATACAAAAGTTCACCGGGCATGACTTTTCCCATACAAAAGATCACCGGGCATGTCTTTCCCAATACAAAAGTTGACCGGGCATGACTTTCCCAGTACAAAAGATCACCGGGCATGACTTTCCCAATACAAAAGTTCACCGGGCATGACTTTCCCAATACAAAAGTTCACCGGGCATGACTTTCCCAATACAAAAGTTCACCGGGCATGACTTTCCCAATACAAAAGTTGACCGGGCATGACTTTCCCAATACAAAAGTTCACCGGGCATGACTTTCCCAATACAAAAGTTCACCGGGCATGACTTTCCCAATACAAAAGTTCACCGGGCATGACTTTCCCAATACAAAAGTTCACCGGGCATGACTTTCCCAGTACAAAAGTTCACCGGGCATGACTTTCCCAGTACAAAAGATCACCGGGCATGACTTTCCCAATACAAAAGTTGACCGGGCATGACTTTCCCAGTACAATAGATCACCGGGCATGACTTTCCCAGTACAAAAGATCACCGGGCATGACTTTTCCCATACAAAAGTTCACCGGGCATGACTTTCCCAATACAAAAGTTCACCCGGCATGACTTTTCCCATACAAAAGTTCACCGGGCATGACTTTTCCCATACAAAAGTTCACCGGGCATGACTTTCCCAGTACAAAAGATCACCGGGCATGACTTTCCCAATACAAAAGTTCACCGGGCATGACTTTCCCAATACAAAAGTTCACCGGGCATGACTTTCCCAGTACAAAAGATCACCGGGCATGACTTTCCCAATACAAAAGTTCACCGGGCATGACTTTCCCAGTACAAAAGTTCACCGGGCATGACTTTCCCAATACAAAAGTTCACCGGGCATGACTTTCCCAGTACAAAAGTTCACCGGGCATGACTTTCCCAATACAAAAGTTCACCGGGCATGACTTTCCCAATACAAAAGATCACCGGACATGACTTTCCCAATACAAAAGTTCACCGGGCATGACTTTCCCAATACAAAAGTTCACCGGGCATGACTTTCCCAATAAAAAAGTTCACCGGGCATGACTTTTCCAGTACAAAAGTTCACCGGGCATGACTTTCCCAATACAAAAGTTCACCGGGCATGACTTTCCCAGTACAAAAGTTCACCGGGCATGACTTTCCCAATACAAAAGTTCACCGGGCATGACTTTCCCAATACAAAAGTTCACCGGGCATGACTTTCCCAGTACAAAAGATCACCGGGCATGACTTTCCCAATACAAAAGATCACCGGGCATGACTTTCCCAGTACAAAAGATCACCGGGCATGACTTTCCCAATACAAAAGTTCACCGGGCATGACTTTCCCAGTACAAAAGTTCACCGGGCATGACTTTCCCAATACAAAAGTTCACCGGGCATGACTTTCCCAATACAAAAGTTGACCGGGCATGACTTTCCCAATACAAAAGTTCACCGGGCATGACTTTCCCAATACAAAAGTTGACCGGGCATGACTTTCCCAATACAAAAGTTCACCGGGCATGACTTTCCCAATACAAAAGTTCACCGGGCATGACTTTCCCAGTACAAAAGATCACCGGGCATGAGTTTCCCAGTACAAAAGTTCACCGGGCATGACTTTCCCAATACAAAAGTTGACCGGGCATGACTTTCCCAATACAAAAGTTCACCGGACATGACTTTCCCAGTACAAAAGTTCACCGGGCATGACTTTCCCAATACAAAAGTTCACCGGGCATGACTTTCCCAATACAAAAGTTCACCGGGCATGACTTTCCCAGTCCAAAAGTTCACCGGGCATGACTTTCCCAATACAAAAGTTCACCGGGCATGACTTTCCCAATACAAAAGTTCACCGGGCATGACTTTTCCCATACAAAAGTTCACCGGGCATGACTTTCCCAGTACAAAAGTTCACCGGGCATGACTTTCCCAATACAAAAGTTCACCGGGCATGACTTTCCCAATACAAAAGTTCACCGGGCATGACTTTCCCAATACAAAAGTTCACCGGGCATGACTTTCCCAATACAAAAGTTCACCGGGCATGACTTTCCCAGTACAAAAGTTCACCGGGCAAGACTTTCCCAATACAAAAGTTGACCGGGCATGACTTTCCCAATACAAAAGTTGACCGGGCATGACTTTCCCAATACAAAAGTTCACCGGGCATGACTTTCCCAATACAAAAGTTCACCGGGCATGACTTTCCCAGTACAAAAGTTCACCGGGCATGACTTTCCTAATACAAAAGTTGACCGGGCATGACTTTCCCAATACAAAAGTTGACCGGGCATGACTTTCCCAATACAAAAGTTGACCGGGCATGACTTTCCCAATACAATAGTTCACCGGGCATGACTTTCCCAATACAAAAGTTCACCGGGCATGACTTTCCCAATACAAAAGATCACCGGGCATGACTTTCCCAATACAAAAGTTGACCGGGCATGACTTTCCCAATACAAAAGTTGACCGGACATGACTTTCCCAATACAAAAGTTCACCGGGCATGACTTTCCCAATACAAAAGTTGACCGGGCATGACTTTCCCAATACAAAAGTTGACCGGGCATGACTTTCCCAATACAAAAGTTGACCGGGCATGACTTTCCCAATACAAAAGTTCACCGGGCACGACTTTCCCAATACAAAAGTTCACCGGAGATGACTTTCCCAATACAAAAGTTGACCGGGCATGACTTTCCCAGTACAAAAGATCACCGGGCATGACTTTCCCAATACAAAAGTTCACCGGGCATGACTTTCCCAATACAAAAGTTCACCGGGCATGACTTTCCCAATACAAAAGTTCACCGGGCATGACTTTCCCAATACAAAAGTTGACCGGGCATGACTTTCCCAATACAAAAGTTCACCGGGCATGACTTTCCCAATACAAAAGTTCACCGGGCATGACTTTCCCAATACAAAAGTTCACCGGGCATGACTTTCCCAATCCAAAAGTTCACCGGGCATGACTTTCCCAGTACAAAAGTTCACCGGGCATGACTTTCCCAGTACAAAAGATCACCGGGCATGACTTTCCCAATACAAAAGTTGACCGGGCATGACTTTCCCAGTACAAAAGATCACCGGGCATGACTTTCCCAGTACAAAAGATCACCGGGCATGACTTTTCCCATACAAAAGTTCACCGGGCATGACTTTCCCAATACAAAAGTTCACCGGGCATGACTTTTCCCATACAAAAGTTCACCGGGCATGACTTTTCCCATACAAAAGTTCACCGGGCATGACTTTCCCAGTACAAAAGATCACCGGGCATGACTTTCCCAATACAAAAGTTCACCGGGCATGACTTTCCCAATACAAAAGTTCACCGGACATGACTTTCCCAGTACAAAAGATCACCGGGCATGACTTTCCCAATACAAAAGTTGACCGGGCATGACTTTCCCAATACAAAAGTTCACCGGGCATGACTTTTCCAATACAAAAGTTCACCGGGCATGACTTTTCCCATAAAAAAGTTCACCGGGCATGACTTTTCCCATACAAAAGTTCACCGGGCATGACTTTCCCAATACAAAAGTTCACCGGGCATGACTTTCCCAATACAAAAGTTGACCGGGCATGACTTTCCCAATACAAAAGTTCACCGGGCATGACTATCCCAATACAAAAGTTCACCGGGCATGACTTTCCCAATACAAAAGTTCACCGGGTATGACTTTCCCAGTACAAAAGTTCACCGGGCATGACTTTCCCAGTACAAAAGTTCACCGGGCATGACTTTCCCAATACAAAAGTTCACCGGGCATGACTTTCCCAGTACTAAAGTTCACCGGGCATGACTTTCCCAATACAAAAGTTCACCGGGCATGACTTTCCCAATACAAAAGTTCACCGGGCATGACTTTTCCCATATAAAAGTTAACCGGGCATGACTTTTCCCATACAAAAGTTCACCGGGCATGACTTTCCCAGTACAAAAGATCACCGGGCATGACTTTCCCAATACAAAAGTTCACCGGGCATGACTTTTCCCATACAAAAGTTCACCGGGCATGACTTTCCCAATACAAAAGTTCACCGGGCATGACTTTCCCAGTACAAAAGTTCACCGGGCATGACTTTCCCAATACAAAAGTTCACCGGGCATGACTTTCTCAATACAAAAGTTCACCGGGCATGACTTTCCCAATACAAAAGTTCACCGGGCATGACTTTCCCAATACAAAAGTTCACCGGTCATGACTTTCCCAGTACAAAAGATCACCGGGCATGACTTTCCCAATACAAAAGTTCACCGGGCATGACTTTCCCAGTACAAAAGTTCACCGGGCATGACTTTTCCCATACAAAAGTTGACCGGGCATGACTTTCCCAATACAAAAGTTCACCGGGCATGACTTTTCCCATACAAAAGTTCACCGGGCATGACTTTCCCAGTACAAAAGATCACCGGGCATGACTTTCCCAATACAAAAGTTGACCGGGCATGACTTTTCCCATACAAAAGTTCACCGGGCATGACTTTCCCAATACAAAAGTTCACCGGGCATGACTTTTCCCATACAAAAGTTGACCGGGCATGACTTTCCCAGTACAAAAGTTCACCGGGCATGACTTTCCCAATACAAAAGTTGACCGGGCATGACTTTCCCAATACAAAAGTTCACCGGGCATGACTTTTCCCATACAAAAGTTCACCGGGCATGACTTTTCCCATACAAAAGTTCACCGGGCATGACTTTCCCAATACAAAAGTTCACCGGGCATGACTTTCCCAGTACAAAAGATCACCGGGCATGACTTTCCCAATACAAAAGTTCACCGGGCATGACATTTCCCATACAAAAGTTGACCGGGCATGACTTTCCCAATACAAAAACTGACCGGGCATGACTTTCCCAATACAAAAGTTCACCGGGCATGACTTTTCTCATACAAAAGTTCACCGGGCATGACTTTCCCAATACAAAAGTTCACCGGGCATGACTTTCCCAATACAAAAGTTCACCGGGCATGACTTTCCCAATACAAAAGATCACCGGGCATGACTTTCCCAATACAAAAGTTCACCGGGCATGACTTTCCCATACAAAAGTTCACCGGGCATGACTTTTCCCATAAAAAAGTTCACCGGGCATGAGTTTCCCAATACAAAAGTTCACCGGTCATGACTTTCCCAGTACAAAAGATCACCGGGCATGACTTTCCCAATACAAAAGTTCACCGGGCATGACTTTCCCAGTACAAAAGTTCACCGGGCATGACTTTCCCAGTACAAAAGATCACCGGGCATGACTTTCCCAATACAAAAGTTCACCGGGCATGACTTTCCCAATACAAAAGTTCACCGGCATGACTTTCCCAATACAAAAGTTCACCGGGCATGACTTTCCCAATACAAAAGTTCACCGGGCATGACTTTCCCAATACAAAAGTTCACCGGGCATGACTTTCCCAATACAAAAGTTCACCGTGCATGACTTTCCCAATACAAAAGTTCACCGGGCATGACTTTCCCAGTACAAAAGTTCACCGGGCATGACTTTCCCAGTACAAAAGATCACCGGGCATGACTTTCCCAATACAAAAGTTGACCGGGCATGACTTTCCCAGTACAAAAGATCACCGGGCATGACTTTCCCAGTACAAAAGATCACGGGGCATGACTTTTCCCATACAAAAGTTCACCGGGCATGACTTTCCCAATACAAAAGTTCACTGGGCATGACTTTTCCCATACAAAAGTTCACCGGGCATGACTTTTCCCATACAAAAGTTCACCGGGCATGACTTTCCCAGTACAAAAGATCACCGGGCATGACTTTCCCAATACAAAAGTTCACCGGGCATGACTTTCCCAATACAAAAGTTCACCGGGCATGACTTTCCCAGTGCAAAAGTTCACCGGGCACGACTTTCCCAATACAAAAGTTCACCGGGCATGACTTTCCCAGTACAAAAGTTCACCGGGCATGACTTTGCCAATACAAAAGTTCACCGGGCATGACTTTCCCAATACAAAAGATCACCGGGCATGACTTTCCCAATACAAAAGTTCACCGGGCATGACTTTCCCAGTACAAAAGTTCACCGGGCAAGACTTTTCCCATACAAAAGTTCACCGGGCATGACTTTCCCAATACAAAAGATCACCGGGCATGACTTTCCCAATACAAAAGTTCACCGGGCATGACTTTCCCAGTACAAAAGATCACCGGGCATGACTTTCCCAATACAAAAGTTCACCGGGCATGACTTTCCCAGTACAAAAGATCACCGGGCATGACTTTCCCAATACAAAAGTTGACCGGGCATGACTTTCCCAATACAAAAGTTCACCGGGCATGACTTTCCCAGTACAAAAGTTCACCGGGCATGACTTTCCTAATACAAAAGTTGACCGGGCATGACTTTCCCAGTACAAAAGATCACCGGGCATGACTTTCCCAATACAAAAGTTCACCGGGCATGACTTTCCCAGTACAAAAAATCACCGGGCATGACTTTCCCAATACAAAAGTTGACCGGGCATGACTTTCCCAATACAAAAGTTGACCGGACATGAGTTTCCCAATACAAAAGTTCACCGGGCATGACTTTCCCAGTACAAAAGATCACCGGGCATGACTTTCCCAATACAAAAGTTCACCGGGCATGACTTTCCCAATACAAAAGTTGACCGGGCATGACTTTCCCAGTACAAAAGATCACCGGGCATGACTTTCCCAATACAAAAGTTCACCGGGCATGACTTTCCCAGTACAAAAGATCACCGGGCATGACTTTCCCAATACAAAAGTTGACCGGGCATGACTTTCCCAATACAAAAGTTGACCGTGCATGACTTTCCCAATACAAAAGTTCACCGGGCATGACTTTCCCAATACAAAAGTTCACCGGGCATGACTTTCCCAATACAAAAGTTCACCGGGCATGACTTTCCCAATACAAAAGTTCACCGGGCATGACTTTCCCAATACAAAAGTTCACCGGGCATGACTTTCCCAATACAAAAGTTCACCGGGCATGACTTTCCCAATACAAAAGTTCACCGGGCATGACTTTCCCAGTACAAAAGTTCACCGGGCATGACTTTCCCAATACAAAAGTTGACCGGGCATGACTTTCCCAATACAAAAGTTCACCGGGCATGACTTTCCCAGTACAAAAGTTCACCGGGCATGACTTTCCCAATACAAAAGTTGACCGGGCATGACTTTCCCAATACAAAAGTTCACCGGGCATGACTTTCCCAATACAAAAGTTCACCGGGCATGACTTTCCCAATACAAAAGTTCACCGGGCATGACTTTCCCAATACAAAAGTTCACCGGGCATGACTTTCCCAATACAAAAGTTCACCGGGCATGACTTTCCCAATACAAAAGTTCACCGGGCATGACTTTCCCAGTACAAAAGATCACCGGGCATGACTTTCCCAATACAAAAGTTCACCGGGCATGACTTTCCCAGTACAAAAGATCACCGGGAATGACTTTCCCAATACAAAAGTTGACCGGGCATGACTTTCCCAATACAAAAGTTCACCGGGCATGACTTTCCCAGTACAAAAGTTCACCGGGCATGACTTTCCCAATACAAAAGTTGACCGGGCATGACTTTCCCAATGCAAAAGTTCACCGGGCATGACTTTCCCAATACAAAAGTTCACCGGGCATGACTTTCCCAGTACAAAAGATCACCGGGCATGACTTTCCCAATACAAAAGTTCACCGGGCATGACTTTCCCAATACAAAAGTTCACCGGGCATGACTTTCCCAATACAAAAGTTCACCGGGCATGACTTTCCCAATACAAAAGTTCACCGGGCATGACTTTCCCAATACAAAAGTTCACCGGGCATGACTTTCCCAATATAAAAGTTCACCGGGCATGACTTTCCCAATACAAAATTTCACCGGGCATGACTTTCCCAATACAAAAGTTCACCGGGCATGACTTTCCCAATACAAAAGTTCACCGGGCATGACTTTTCCCATACAAAAGTTCACCGGGCATGACTTTCCCAATACAAAAGTTGACGGGGCATGACTTTCCCAGTACAAAAGGTCACCGGGCATGACTTTCCCAATACAAAAGTTCACCGGGCATGACTTTCCCAATACAAAAGTTCACCGGGCATGACTTTCCCAATACAAAAGTTCACCGGGCATGACTTTCCCAATACAAAAGTTGACCGGGCATGACTTTCCCAATACAAAAGTTCACCGGGCATGACTTTCCCAATACAAAAGTTCACCGGGCATGACTTTCCCAATACAAAAGTTCACCGGGCATGACTTTCCCAATACAAAAGTTCCCCGGGCATGACTTTCCCAGTACAAAAGTTCACCGGGCATGACTTTCCCAATACAAAAGTTCACCGGGCATGACTTTTCCCATACAAAAGTTCACCGGGCATGACTTTCCCAATACAAAAGTTGACGGGGCATGACTTTCCCAGTACAAAAGACCACCGGGCATGACTTTCCCAATACAAAAGTTCACCGGGCTTGACTTTCCCAATACAAAAGTTCACCGGGCATGACTTTCCCAATACAAAAGTTCACCGGGCATGACTTTCCCAATACAAAAGTTGACCGGGCATGACTTTCCCAATACAAAAGTTGACCGGGCATGACTTTCCCAATACAAAAGTTCACCGGGCATGACTTTCCCAATACAAAAGTTCACCGGGCATGACTTTCCCAATACAAAAGTTCACCAGGCATGACTTTCCCAGTACAAAAGTTCACCGGGCATGACTTTCCCAGTACAAAAGATCACCGGGCATGACTTTCCCAATACAAAAGTTGACCGGGCATGACTTTCCCAGTACAAAAGATCACCGGGCATGACTTGCCCAGTACAAAAGATCACCGGGCATGACTTTTCCCATATAAAAGTTCACCGGGCATGACTTTCCCAATACAAAAGTTCACTGGGCATGACTTTTCCCATACAAAAGTTCACCGGGCATGACTTTTCCCATACAAAAGTTCACCGGGCATGACTTTCCCAATACAAAAGTTCACCGGGCATGACTTTTCCCATACAAAAGTTCACCGGGCATGACTTTTCCCATACAAAAGTTCACCGGGCATGACTTTCCCAATACAAAAGTTCACCGGGCATGACTTTCCCAGTACAAAAGATCACCGGGCATGACTTTCCCAATACAAAAGTTCACCGGGCATGACATTTCCCATACAAAAGTTGACCGGGCATGACTTTCCCAGTACAAAAGTTCACCGGGCATGACTTTCCCAGTACAAAAGAACACCGGGCATGACTTTCCCAATACAAAAGTTGACCGGGCATGACTTTCCCAGTACAAAAGATCACCGGGCATGACCTTCCCAGTACAAAAGATCACCGGGCATGACTTTTCCCATACAAAAGTTCACCGGGCATGACTTTCCCAATACAAAAGTTGACCGGGCATGACTTTCCCAGTACAAAAGATCACCGGGCATGACTTGCCCAGTACAAAAGATCACCGGGCATGACTTTTCCCATACAAAAGTTCACCGGGCATGACTTTCCCAATACAAAAGTTCACTGGGCATGACTTTTCCCATACAAAAGTTCACCGGGCATGACTTTTCCCATACAAAAGTTCACCGGGCATGACTTTCCCAATACAAAAGTTCACCGGGCATGACTTTTCCCATACAAAAGTTCACCGGGCATGACTTTTCCCATACAAAAGTTCACCGGGCATGACTTTCCCAATACAAAAGTTCACCGGGCATGACTTTCCCAGTACAAAAGATCACCGGGCATGACTTTCCCAATACAAAAGTTCACCGGGCATGACATTTCCCATACAAAAGTTGACCGGGCATGACTTTCCCAATACAAAAACTGACCGGGCATGACTTTCCCATACAAAAGTTCACCGGGCATGACTTTCCCAATACAAAAGTTCACCGGGCATGACTTTCCCAATACAAAAGTTCACCGGGCATGACTTTCCCAATACAAAAGTTCACCGGGCATGACTTTCCCAATACAAAAGTTGACCGGGCATGACTTTCCCAGTACAAAAGTTCACCGGGCATGACTTTCCCAGTACAAAAGTTCACCGGGCATGACTTTCCCAATACAAAAGTTCACCGGGCATGACTTTCCCAATACAAAAGTTCACCGGGCATGACTTTCCCAGTACAAAAGATCACCGGGCATGACTTTCCCAATACAAAAGTTCACCGGGCATGACTTTCCCAGTACAAAAGTTCACCGGGCATGACTTTCCCAATACAAAAGTTCACCGGGCATGACTTTCCCAATACAAAAGATCACCGGGCATGACTTTCCCAATACAAAAGTTCACCGGGCATGACTTTCCCAATACAAAAGTTCACCGGGCATGACTTTCCCAATACAAAAGATCACCGGGCATGACTTTCCCAATACAAAAGTTCACCGGACATGACTTTCCCAGTACAAAAGTTCACCGGGCATGACTTTCCCAATACAAAAGTTCACCGGGCATGACTTTCCCAATACAAAAGTTCACAGGGCATGACTTTCCCAATACAAAAGTTCACCGGGCATGACTTTCCCAATACAAAAGTTCACCGGGCATGACTTTCCCAATACAAAAGTTCACCGGGCATGACTTTTCCCATACAAAAGTTCACCGGGCATGACTTTCCCAATACAAAAGTTGACGGGGCATGACTTTCCCAGTACAAAAGATCACCGGCATGACTTTCCCAATACAAAAGTTCACCGGGCATGACTTTCCCAATACAAAAGTTCACCGGGCATGACTTTCCCAATACAAAAGTTCACCGGACATGACTTTCATAATACAAAAGTTCACCGGGCATGACTTTCCCAATACAAAAGTTCACCGGGCATGACTTTCCCAGTACAAAAGTTCACCGGGCATGACTTTCCCAATACAAAAGTTCACCGGGCATGACTTTCCCAATACAAAAGTTGACCGGGCATGACTTTCCCAGTACAAAAGTTCACCGGGCATGACTTTCCCAGTACAAAAGTTCACCGGGCATGACTTTCCCAATACAAAAGTTCACCGGGCATGACTTTCCCAATACAAAAGTTCACCGGGCATGACTTTCCCAGTACAAAAGATCACCGGGCATGACTTTCCCAATACAAAAGTTCACCGGGCATGACTTTCCCAGTACAAAAGATCACCGGGAATGACTTTCCCAATACAAAAGTTGACCGGGCATGACTTTCCCAATACAAAAGTTCACCGGGCATGACTTTCCCAGTACAAAAGTTCACCGGGCATGACTTTCCCAATACAAAAGTTGACCGGGCATGACTTTCCCAATACAAAAGTTCACCGGGCATGACTTTCCCAATACAAAAGTTCACCGGGCATGACTTTCCCAGTACAAAAGATCACCGGGCATGACTTTCCCAATACAAAAGTTCACCGGGCATGACTTTCCCAATACAAAAGTTCACCGGGCATGACTTTCCCAATACAAAAGTTCACCGGGCATGACTTTCCCAATACAAAAGTTCACCGGGCATGACTTTCCCAATACAAAAGTTCACCGGGCATGACTTTCCCAATACAAAAGTTCACCGGGCATGACTTTCCCAATACAAAAGTTCACCGGGCATGACTTTTCCCATACAAAAGTTCACCGGGCATGACCTTTCCCAATACAAAAGTTGACGGGGCATGACTTTCCCAGTACAAAAGATCACCGGCATGACTTTCCCAATACAAAAGTTCACCGGGCATGACTTTCCCAATACAAAAGTTCACCGGGCATGACTTTCCCAATACAAAAGTTCACCGGACATGACTTTCCCAATACAAAAGTTCACCGGGCATGACTTTCCCAATACAAAAGTTCACCGGGCATGACTTTCCCAGTACAAAAGTTCACCGGGCATGACTTTCCCAGTACAAAAGATCACCGGGCATGACTTTCCCAATACAAAAGTTTGACCGGGCATGACTTTCCCAGTACAATAGATCACCGGGCATGACCTTCCCAGTACAAAAGATCACCGGGCATGACTTTTCCCATACAAAAGTTCACCGGGCATGACTTTCCCAATACAAAAGTTCACTGGGCATGACTTTTCCCATACAAAAGTTCACCGGGCATGACTTTTCCCATACAAAAGTTCACCGGGCATGACTTTCCCAGTACAAAAGATCACCGGGCATGACTTTCCCAATACAAAAGTTCACCGGGCATGACTTTCCCAATACAAAAGTTCACCGGGCATGACTTTCCCAGTACAAAAGATCACCGGGCATGACTTTCCCAACACAAAAGTTGACCGGGCAAGACTTTCCCAATACAAAAGTTCACCGGGCACGACTTTCCCAATACAAAAGTTCACCGGGCATGACTTTCCCAGTACAAAAGTTCACCGGGCATGACTTTCCCAATACAAAAGTTCACCGGGCATGACTTTCCCAATACAAAAGATCACCGGGCATGACTTTCCCAATACAAAAGTTCACCGCGCATGACTTTCCAGTACAAAAGTTCACCGGGCATGACTTTTCCCATACAAAAGTTCACCGGGCATTACTTTCCCAATACAAAAGATCACCGGGCATGACTTTCCCAATACAAAAGTTCACCGGGCATGACTTTCCCAGTACAAAAGATCACCGGGCATGACTTTCCCAATACAAAAGTTCACCGGGCATGACTTTCCCAGTACAAAAGATCACCGGGCATGACTTTCCCAATACAAAAGTTGACCGGGCATGACTTTCCCAATACAAAAGTTCACCGGGCATGACTTTCCCAGTACAAAAGTTCACCGGGCATGACTTTCCTAATACAAAAGTTGACCGGGCATGACTTTCCCAGTACAAAAGATCACCGGGCATGACTTTCCCAATACAAAAGTTCACCGGGCATGACTTTCCCAGTACAAAAGATCACCGGGCATGACTTTCCCAATACAAAAGTTGACCGGGCATGACTTTCCCAATACAAAAGTTGACCGGGCATGACTTTCCCAATACAAAAGTTCACCGGGCATGACTTTCCCAGTACAAAAGATCACCGGGCATGACTTTCCCAATACAAAAGTTCACCGGGCATGACTTTCCCAATACAAAAGTTCACCGGGCATGACTTTCCCAATACAAAAGTTGACCGGGCATGACTTTCCCAATACAAAAGTTCACCGGGCATGACTTTCCCAGTACAAAAAATCACCGGGAATGACTTTCCCAATACAAAAGTTGACCGGGCATGACTTTCCCAGTACAAAAGATCACCGGGAATGACTTTCCCAATACAAAAGTTGACCGGGCATGACTTTCCCAATACAAAAGTTCACCGGGCATGACTTTCCCAGTACAAAAGTTCACCGGGCATGACTTTCCCAATACAAAAGTTGACCGGGCATGACTTTCCCAATACAAAAGTTCACCGGGCATGACTTTCCCAGTACAAAAGATCACCGGGAATGACTTTCCCAATACAAAAGTTGACCGGGCATGACTTTCCCAATACAAAAGTTCACCGGGCATGACTTTCCCAGTACAAAAGTTCACCGGGCATGACTTTCCCAATACAAAAGTTGACCGGGCATGACTTTCCCAATACAAAAGTTCACCGGGCATGACTTTCCCAATACAAAAGTTCACCGGGCATGACTTTCCCAGTACAAAAGATCACCGGGCATGACTTTCCCAATACAAAAGTTCACCGGGCATGACTTTCCCAATACAAAAGTTCACCGGGCATGACTTTCCCAATACAAAAGTTCACCGGGCATGACTTTCCCAATACAAAAGTTCACCGGGCATGACTTTCCCAATACAAAAGTTCACCGGGCATGACTTTCCCAATACAAAAGTTCACCGGGCATGACTTTCCCAATACAAAAGTTCACCGGGCATGACTTTCCCAATACAAAAGTTCACCGGGCATGACTTTTCCCATACAAAAGTTCACCGGGCATAACTTTCCCAATACAAAAGTTGACGGGGCATGACTTTCCCAGTACAAAAGATTACCGGGCATGATTTTCCCAATACAAGAGTTCACCGGGCATGACTTTCCCAATACAAAAGTTCACCGGGCATGACTTTCCCAATACAAAAGTTCACCGGGCATGACTTTCCCAATACAAAAGTTGACCGGGCATGACTTTCCCAATACAAAAGTTCACCGGGCATGACTTTCCCAATACAAAAGTTCACCGGACATGACTTTCCCAATACAAAAGTTCACCGGGCATGACTTTCCCAATACAAAAGTTCACCGGGCATGACTTTCCCAGTACAAAAGTTCACCGGGCATGACTTTCCCAGTACAAAAGATCACCGGGCATGACTTTCCCAATACAAAAGTTGACCGGGCATGACTTTCCCAGTACAAAAGATCACCGGGCATGACTTTCCCAGTACAAAAGATCACCGGGCATGACTTTTCCCATACAAAAGTTCACCGGGCATGACTTTCCCAATACAAAAGTTCACTGGGCATGACTTTTCCCATACAAAAGTTCACCGGGCATGACTTTTCCCATACAAAAGTTCACCGGGCATGACTTTCCCAGTACAAAAGATCACCGGGCATGACTTTCCCAATACAAAAGTTCACCGGGCATGACTTTCCCAATACAAAAGTTCACCGGGCATGACTTTCCCAGTACAAAAGATCACCGGGCATGACTTTCCCAATACAAAAGTTGACCGGGCATGACTTTCCCAATACAAAAGTTCACCGGGCACGACTTTCCCAATACAAAAGTTCACCGGGCATGACTTTCCCAGTACAAAAGTTCACCGGGCATGTCTTTCCCAATAGAAAAGTTCACCGGGCATGACTTTCCCAATACAAAAGATCACCGGGCATGACTTTCCCAATACAAAAGTTCACCGGGCATGACTTTCCCAGTACAAAAGTTCACCGGGCATGACTTTTCCCATACAAAAGTTCACCGAGCATGACTTTCCCAATACAAAAGATCACCGGGCATGACTTTCCCAATACAAAAGTTCACCGGGCATGACTTTCCCAGTACAAAAGATCACCGGGCATGACTTTCCCAATACAAAAGTTCACCGGGCATGACTTTCCCAGTACAAAAGATCACCGGGCATGACTTTCCCAATACAAAAGTTGACCGGGCATGACTTTCCCAATACAAAAGTTCACCGGGCATGACTTTCCCAATACAAAAGATCACCAGGCATGACTTTTCCCATACAAAAGTTCACCGGGCATGACTTTCCCAATACAAAAGTTCACCTGGGATGACTTTCCCAGTACAAAAGTTCACCGGGCATGACTTTCCCCATACAAAAGTTCACCGGGCATGACTTTCCCAGTACAAAAGATCACCGGGCATGACTTTCCCAGTACAAAAGTTGACCGGGCATGACTTTCCCAATACAAAAGTTCACCGGGCATGACTTTCCCAATACAAAAGTTCACCGGGCATGACTTTCTCAGTACAAAAGTTCACCGGGCATGACTTTTCCCATACAAAAGTTCACCGGGCATGACTTTCCCAATACAAAAGTTCACCGGGGATGACTTTCCCAGTACAAAAGTTCACCGGGCATGACTTTCCCAGTACAAAAGATTACCGGGCATGACTTTCCCAATACAAGAGTTCACCGGGGATGACTTTCCCAGTACAAAAGTTCACCGGGCATGACCTTTCCCATACAAAAGTTCACCGGGCATGACTTTCCCAATACAAAAGATCACCGGGCATGAATTTCCCAATACAAAAGTTCACCGGGCATGACTTTCCCAGTACAAAAGATCACCGGGCATGACTTTCCCAATACAAAAGTTCACCGGGGATGACTTTCCCAGTACAAAAGTTCACCGGGCATGACTTTCCCAATACAAAAGATCACAGGGCATGACTTTCCCAATACAAAAGTTCACCGGGCATGACTTTCCCAATACAAAAGTTCACCGGGCATGAATTTCCCAATACAAAAGTTCACCGGGGATGACTTTCCCAGTACAAAAGTTCACCGGGCATGACTTTCCCAGTACAAAAGATTACCGGGCATGACTTTCCCAATACAAAAGTTCACCGGGGATGACTTTCCCAGTACAAAAGTTCACCGGGCATGACTTTTCCCATACAAAAGTTGACCGGGCATGACTTTCCCAATACAAAAGTTGACCGGGCATGACTTTCCCAATACAAAAGTTCACCGGGCATGACTTTCCCAGTACAAAAGATCACCGGGCATGACTTTCCCAATACAAAAGTTCACCGGGCATGACTTTCCCAATACAAAAGTTCACCGGGCATGACTTTCCCAATACAAAAGTTGACCGGGCATGACTTTCCCAATACAAAAGTTCACCGGGCATGACTTTCCCAGTACAAAAGATCACCGGGAATGACTTTCCCAATACAAAAGTTGACCGGGCATGACTTTCCCAGTACAAAAGATCACCGGGAATGACTTTCCCAATACAAAAGTTGACCGGGCATGACTTTCCCAATACAAAAGTTCACCGGGCATGACTTTCCCAGTACAAAAGTTCACCGGGCATGACTTTCCCAATACAAAAGTTGACCGGGCATGACTTTCCCAATACAAAAGTTCACCGGGCATGACTTTCCCAGTACAAAAGATCACCGGGAATGACTTTCCCAATACAAAAGTTGACCGGGCATGACTTTCCCAATACAAAAGTTCACCGGGCATGACTTTCCCAGTACAAAAGTTCACCGGGCATGACTTTCCCAATACAAAAGTTGACCGGGCATGACTTTCCCAATACAAAAGTTCACCGGGCATGACTTTCCCAATACAAAAGTTCACCGGGCATGACTTTCCCAGTACAAAAGATCACCGGGCATGACTTTCCCAATACAAAAGTTCACCGGGCATGACTTTCCCAATACAAAAGTTCACCGGGCATGACTTTCCCAATACAAAAGTTCACCGGGCATGACTTTCCCAATACAAAAGTTCACCGGGCATGACTTTCCCAATACAAAAGTTCACCGGGCATGACTTTCCCAATACAAAAGTTCACCGGGCATGACTTTCCCAATACAAAAGTTCACCGGGCATGACTTTCCCAATACAAAAGTTCACCGGGCATGACTTTTCCCATACAAAAGTTCACCGGGCATAACTTTCCCAATACAAAAGTTGACGGGGCATGACTTTCCCAGTACAAAAGATTACCGGGCATGATTTTCCCAATACAAGAGTTCACCGGGCATGACTTTCCCAATACAAAAGTTCACCGGGCATGACTTTCCCAATACAAAAGTTCACCGGGCATGACTTTCCCAATACAAAAGTTGACCGGGCATGACTTTCCCAATACAAAAGTTCACCGGGCATGACTTTCCCAATACAAAAGTTCACCGGACATGACTTTCCCAATACAAAAGTTCACCGGGCATGACTTTCCCAATACAAAAGTTCACCGGGCATGACTTTCCCAGTACAAAAGTTCACCGGGCATGACTTTCCCAGTACAAAAGATCACCGGGCATGACTTTCCCAATACAAAAGTTGACCGGGCATGACTTTCCCAGTACAAAAGATCACCGGGCATGACTTTCCCAATACAAAAGTTCACCGGGCATGACTTTTCCCATACAAAAGTTCACCGGGCATGACTTTCCCAATACAAAAGTTCACTGGGCATGACTTTTCCCATACAAAAGTTCACCGGGCATGACTTTTCCCATACAAAAGTTCACCGGGCATGACTTTCCCAGTACAAAAGATCACCGGGCATGACTTTCCCAATACAAAAGTTCACCGGGCATGACTTTCCCAATACAAAAGTTCACCGGGCATGACTTTCCCAGTACAAAAGATCACCGGGCATGACTTTCCCAATACAAAAGTTGACCGGGCATGACTTTCCCAATACAAAAGTTCACCGGGCACGACTTTCCCAATACAAAAGTTCACCGGGCATGACTTTCCCAGTACAAAAGTTCACCGGGCATGACTTTCCCAATAGAAAAGTTCACCGGGCATGACTTTCCCAATACAAAAGATCAGCGGGCATGACTTTCCCAATACAAAAGTTCACCGGGCATGACTTTCCCAGTACAAAAGTTCACCGGGCATGACTTTTCCCATACAAAAGTTCACCGAGCATGACTTTCCCAATACAAAAGATCACCGGGCATGACTTTCCCAATACAAAAGTTCACCGGGCATGACTTTCCCAGTACAAAAGATCACCGGGCATGACTTTCCCAATACAAAAGTTCACCGGGCATGACTTTCCCAGTACAAAAGATCACCGGGCATGACTTTCCCAATACAAAAGTTGACCGGGCATGACTTTCCCAATACAAAAGTTCACCGGGCATGACTTTCCCAATACAAAAGATCACCGGGCATGACTTTTCCCATACAAAAGTTCACCGGGCATGACTTTCCCAATACAAAAGTTCACCGGGGATGACTTTCCCAGTACAAAAGTTCACCGGGCATGACTTTCCCCATACAAAAGTTCAACGGGCATGACTTTCCCAGTACAAAAGATCACCGGGCATGACTTTCCCAGTACAAAAGTTGACCGGGCATGACTTTCCCAATACAAAAGTTCACCGGGCATGACTTTCCCAATACAAAAGTTCACCGGGCATGACTTTCTCAGTACAAAAGTTCACCGGGCATGACTTTTCCCATACAAAAGTTCACCGGGCATGACTTTCCCAATACAAAAGTTCACCGGGGATGACTTTCCCAGTACAAAAGTTCACCGGGCATGACTTTCCCAGTACAAAAGATTACCGGGCATGACTTTCCCAATACAAGAGTTCACCGGGGATGACTTTCCCAGTACAAAAGTTCACCGGGCATGACTTTTCCCATACAAAAGTTCACCGGGCATGACTTTCCCAATACAAAAGATCACCGGGCATGAATTTCCCAATACAAAAGTTCACCGGGCATGACTTTCCCAGTACAAAAGATCACCGGGCATGACTTTCCCAATACAAAAGTTCACCGGGGATGACTTTCCCAGTACAAAAGTTCACCGGGCATGACCTTCCCAATACAAAAGATCACAGGGCATGACTTTCCCAATACAAAAGTTCACCGGACATGACTTTCCCAATACAAAAGTTCACCGGGCATGAATTTCCCAATACAAAAGTTCACCGGGGATGACTTTCCCAGTACAAAAGTTCACCGGGCATGACTTTCCCAGTACAAAAGATTACCGGGCATGACTTTCCCAATACAAAAGTTCACCGGGGATGACTTTCCCAGTACAAAAGTTCACCGGGCATGACTTTTCCCATACAAAAGTTCACCTGGCATGACTTTCCCAATACAAAAGATCACCGGGCATGACTTTCCCAATACAAAAGTTCACCGGGCATGACTTTCCCAGTACAAAAGATCACCGGGCATGACTTTCCCAATACAAAAGTTCACCGGGCATGACTTTCCCAGTACAAAAGATCACCGGGCATGACTTTCCCAATACAAAAGTTGACCGGGCATGACTTTCCCAATACAACAGTTCACCGGGCATGACTTTCCCAATACAAAAGATCACCGGGCATGACTTTCCCAATACAAAAGTTCACCGGGCATGACTTTCCCAGTACAAAAGATCACCGGGCATGACTTTCCCAATACAAAAGTTCACCGGGCATGACTTTCCCAGTACAAAAGATCACCGGGCATGACTTTCCCAATACAAAAGTTGACCGGGCATGACTTTCCCAATACAAAAGTTCACCGGGCATGACTTTCTCAGTACAAAAGTTCACCGGGCATGACTTTTCCCATACAAAAGTTCACCGGGCATGACTTTCCCAATACAAAAGTTCACCGGGGATGACTTTCCCAGTACAAAAGTTCACCGGGCATGACTTTCCCCATACAAAAGTTCACCGGGCATGACTTTCCCAGTACAAAAGATCACCGGGCATGACTTTCCCAGTACAAAAGTTGACCGGGCATGACTTTCCCAATACAAAAGTTCACCGGGCATGACTTTTCCCATACAAAAGTTCACCGGGCATGACTTTCCCAATACAAAAGTTGACCGGGCATGACTTTCCCAATACAAAAGTTCATCGGGCATGACTTTTCCCATACAAAAGTTGACCGGGCATGACTTTCCCAGTACAAAAGATCACCGGGCATGACTTTCCCAGTACAAAAGTTCACCGGGCATGACTTTCCCAATACAAAAGTTGACCGGGCATGACTTTCCCAATACAAAAGTTCACCGGGCATGACTTTTCCCATACAAAAGTTGACCGGGCATGACTTTCCCAGTACAAAAGATCACCGGACATGACTTTCCCAATACAAAAGTTGACCGGGCATGACTTTCCCAGTACAAATGTTCACCGGGCATGACTTTCCCAATACAAAAGTTCACCGGGCATGACTTTCCCAATACAAAAGTTCACCGGGAATGACTTTCCCAGTACAAAAGATCACCGGGCATGACTTTCCCAATACAAAAGTTGACCGGGCATGACTTTCCCAATACAAAAGTTCACCGGGCATGACTTTCCCAATACAAAAGTTCACCGGGCATGACTTTCCCAATACAAAAGTTCACCGGGCATGACTTTCCCAATACAAAAGATCACCGGGCATGACTTTTCCCATACAAAAGTTCACCGGGCATGACTTTCCCAGTACAAAAGATCACCGGGCATGACTTTCCCAGTACAAAAGTTCACCGGGCATGACTTTCCCAGTACAAAAGATCACCGGGCATGACTTTCCCAATACAAAAGTTGACCGGGCATGACTTTCCCAATACAAAAGTTCACCGGGCATGACTTTCCCAATACAAAAGTTCACCGGGCATGACTTTCCCAATACAAAAGTTGACCGGGCATGACTTTCCTAATACAAAAGTTTACCGGAGATGACTTTTCCCATACAAAAGTTCACCGGGCATGACTTTCCTAATACAAAAGTTGACCGGGCATGACTTTCCCAATACAAAAGTTCACCGGGCATGACTTTTCCCATACAAATGTTGACCGGGCATGACTTTCCCAATACAAAAGATCACCGGGCATGACTTTCCCAATACAAAAGTTCACCGGGCATGACTTTTCCCATACAAAAGTTCACCGGGCATGACTTTTCCCATACAAAAGTTGACCGGGCATGACTTTCCCAATACAAAAGTTCACCGGGCATGACTTTCCCAATACAAAAGTTCACCGGGCATGACTTTCCCAATACAAAAGTTCACCGGGCTGACTTTCCCAGTACAAAAGTTCACCGGGCATGACTTTCCCAGTACAAAAGATCACCGGGCATGACTTTCCCAATACAAAAGTTGACCGGGCATGACTTTCCCAGTACAAAAGTTGACCGGGCATGAATTCCCAATGCAAAAGTTGACCGGGCATGACTTTCCCAATACAAAAGTTGACCGGGCATGACTTTCCCAATACAAAAGTTGACTGGGCATGACTTTTCCCATACAAAAGTTCACCGGGCATGACTTTCCCAATACAAAAGTTGACCGGGCATGACTTTCCCAGTACAAAAGATCACCGGGCATGACTTTCCCAATACAAAAGTTGACCGGGCATGACTTTCCCAATACAAAAGTTGACCGGGCATGACTTTCCCAGTACAAAAGATCACCGGGCATGACTTTCCCAATACAAAAGTTCACCGGGCATGACTTTCCCAGTACCAAAGATCACCGGGCATGACTTTCCCAATACAAAAGTTGACCGGGCATGACTTTTCCCATACAAAAGTTCACCGGGCATGACTTTCCCAGTACAAAAGTTCACCGGGCATGACTTTCCCAATACAAAAGTTCACCGGGCATGACTTTCCCAGTACAAAAGTTCACCGGGCATGACTTTCCCAATACAAAAGTTCACCGGGCATGATTTTCCCAATACAAAAGATCACCGGGCATGACTTTCCCAATACAAAAGTTCACCGGGCATGACTTTCCCAGTACAAAAGATCACCGGGCATGACTTTCCCAATACAAAAGTTCACCGGGCATGACTTTCCCAGTACAAAAGATCACCGGGCATGACTTTCCCAATACAAAAGTTGACCGGGCATGACTTTCCCAATACAAAAGTTCACCGGGCATGACTTTCCCAATACAAAAGATCACCGGGCATGACTTTTCCCATACAAAAGTTCACCGGGCATGACTTTCCCAATACAAAAGTTCACCGGGGATGACTTTCCCAGTACAAAAGTTCACCGGGCATGACTTTCCCCATACAAAAGTTCACCGGGCATGACTTTCCCAGTACAAAAGATCACCGGGCATGACTTTCCCAGTACAAAAGTTGACCGGGCATGACTTTCCCAATACAAAAGTTCACCGGGCATGACTTTCCCAATACAAAAGTTCACCGGGCATGACTTTCTCAGTACAAAAGTTCACCGGGCATGACTTTTCCTATACAAAAGTTCACCGGGCATGACTTTCCCAATACAAAAGTTCACCGGGGATGACTTTCCCAGTACAAAAGTTCACCGGGCATGACTTTCCCAGTACAAAAGATTACCGGGCATGACTTTCCCAATACAAGAGTTCACCGGGGATGACTTTCCCAGTACAAAAGTTCACCGGGCATGACTTTTCCCATACAAAAGTTCACCGGGCATGACTTTCCCAATACAAAAGATCACCGGGCATGACTTTCCCAATACAAAAGTTCACCGGGCATGACTTTCCCAGTACAAAAGATCACCGGGCATGACTTTCCCAATACAAAAGTTCACCGGGGATGACTTTCCCAGTACAAAAGTTCACCGGGCATGACTTTCCCAATACAAAAGATCACAGGGCATGACTTTCCCAATACAAAAGTTCACCGGGCATGACTTTCCCAATACAAAAGTTCACCGGGCATGAATTTCCCAATACAAAAGTTCACCGGGGATGACTTTCCCAGTACAAAAGTTCACCGGGCATGACTTTCCCAGTACAAAAGATTACCGGGCATGACTTTCCCAATACAAAAGTTCACCGGGGATGACTTTCCCAGTACAAAAGTTCACCGGGCATGACATTTCCCATACAAAAGTTCACCGGGCATGACTTTCCCAATACAAAAGATCACCGGGCATGACTTTCCCAATACAAAAGTTCACCGGGCATGACTTTCCCAGTACAAAAGATCACCGGGCATGACTTTCCCAATACAAAAGTTCACCGGGCATGACTTTCCCAGTACAAAAGATCACCGGGCATGACTTTCCCAATACAAAAGTTGACCGGGCATGACTTTCCCAATACAAAAGTTCACCGGGCATGACTTTCCCAATACAAAAGATCACCGGGCATGACTTTCCCAATACAAAAGTTCACCGGGCATGACTTTCCCAGTACAAAAGATCACCGGGCATGACTTTCCCAATACAAAAGTTCACCGGGCATGACTTTCCCAGTACAAAAGATCACCGGGCATGACTTTCCCAATACAAAAGTTGACCGGGCATGACTTTCCCAATACAAAAGTTCACCGGGCATGACTTTCTCAGTACAAAAGTTCACCGGGCATGACTTTTCCCATACAAAAGTTCACCGGGCATGATTTTCCCAATACAAAAGTTCACCGGGGATGACTTTCCCAGTACAAAAGTTCACCGGGCATGACTTTCCCCATACAAAAGTTCACCGGGCATGACTTTCCCAGTACAAAAGATCACCGGGCATGACTTTCCCAGTACAAAAGTTGACCGGGCATGACTTTCCCAATACAAAAGTTCACCGGGCATGACTTTTCCCATACAAAAGTTCACCGGGCATGACTTTCCCAATACAAAAGTTGACCGGGCATGACTTTCCCAATACAAAAGTTCACCGGGCATGAATTTTCCCATACAAAAGTTGACCGGGCATGACTTTCCCAGTACAAAAGATCACCGGGCATGACTTTCCCAGTACAAAAGTTCACCGGGCATGACTTTCCCAATACAAAAGTTGACCGGGCATGACTTTCCCAATACAAAAGTTCACCGGGCATGACTTTTCCCATACAAAAGTTGACCGGGCATGACTTTCCCAGTACAAAAGATCACCGGGCATGACTTTCCCAATACAAAAGTTGACCGGGCATGACTTTCCCAGTACAAATGTTCACCGGGCATGACTTTCCCAATACAAAAGTTCACCGGGCATGACTTTCCCAATACAAAAGTTCACCGGGCATGACTTTCCCAGTACAAAAGATCACCGGGCATGACTTTCCCAATACAAAAGTTGACCGGGCATGACTTTCCCAATACAAAAGTTCACCGGGCATGACTTTCCCAATACAAAAGTTCACCGGGCATGACTTTCCCAATACAAAAGTTCACCGGGCATGACTTTCCCAATACAAAAGATCACCGGGCATGACTTTTCCCATACAAAAGTTCACCGGGCATGACTTTCCCAGTACAAAAGATCACCGGGCATGACTTTCCCAGTACAAAAGTTCACCGGGCATGACTTTCCCAGTACAAAAGATCACCGGGCATGACTTTCCCAATACAAAAGTTGACCGGGCATGACTTTCCCAATACAAAAGTTCACCGGGCATGACTTTCCCAATACAAAAGTTCACCGGGCATGACTTTCCCAATACAAAAGTTGACCGGGCATGACTTTCCTAATACAAAAGTTTACCGGAGATGACTTTTCCCATACAAAAGTTCACCGGGCATGACTTTCCTAATACAAAAGTTGACCGGGCATGACTTTCCCAATACAAAAGTTCACCGGGCATGACTTTTCCCATACAAATGTTGACCGGGCATGACTTTCCCAATACAAAAGATCACCGGGTATGACTTTCCCAATACAAAAGTTCACCGGGCATGACTTTTCCCATACAAAAGTTCACCGGGCATGACTTTTCCCATACAAAAGTTGACCGGGCATGACTTTCCCAATACAAAAGTTCACCGGGCATGACTTTCCCAATACAAAAGTTCACCGGGCATGACTTTCCCAATACAAAAGTTCACCGGGCATGACTTTCCCAGTACAAAAGTTCACCGGGCATGACTTTCCCAGTACAAAAGATCACCGGGCATGACTTTCCCAATACAAAAGTTGACCGGGCATGACTTTCCCAGTACAAAAGTTGACCGGGCATGAATTCCCAATACAAAAGTTGACCGGGCATGACTTTTCCCATACAAAAGTTCACCGGGCATGACTTTCTCAATACAAAAGTTGACCGGGCATGACTTTCCCAGTACAAAAGATCACCGGGCATGACTTTCCCAATACAAAAGTTGACCGGGCATGACTTTCCCAATACAAAAGTTGACCGGGCATGACTTTCCCAATACAAAAGTTCACCGGGCATGACTTTTCCCATACAAAAGTTGACCGGGCATGACTTTCCCAATACAAAAGTTGACCGGGCATGACTTTCCCAATACAAAAGTTGACCGGGCATGACTTTCCCAATACAAAAGTTGACTGGGCATGACTTTTCCCATACAAAAGTTCACCGGGCATGACTTTCCCAATACAAAAGTTGACCGGGCATGACTTTCCCAGTACAAAAGATCACCGGGCATGACTTTCCCAATACAAAAGTTGACCGGGCATGACTTTCCCAATACAAAAGTTGACCGGGCATGACTTTCCCAGTACAAAAGATCACCGGGCATGACTTTCCCAATACAAAAGTTCACCGGGCATGACTTTCCCAGTACCAAAGATCACCGGGCATGACTTTCCCAATACAAAAGTTGACCGGGCATGACTTTTCCCATACAAAAGTTCACCGGGCATGACTTTCCCAGTACAAAAGTTCACCGGGCATGACTTTCCCAATACAAAAGTTCACCGGGCATGACTTTCCCAGTACAAAAGTTCACCGGGCATGACTTTCCCAATACAAAAGTTCACCGGGCATGACTTTCCCAATACAAAAGTTCACCGGGCATGACTTTTCCCATACAAAAGTTCACCGGGCATGATTTTCCCAGTACAAAAGATCACCGGGCATGACTTTCCCAATACAAAAGTTCACCGGGCATGACTTTCCCAATACAAAAGTTCACCGGGCATGACTTTCCCAATACAAAAGTTCACCGGGCATGACTTTCCCAATACAAAAGTTCACCGGGCATGACTTTCCCAATACAAAAGTTCACCGGGCATGACTTTCCCAATACAAAAGTTCACCGGGCATGACTTTCCCAATACAAAAGTTCACCGGGCATGACTTTCCCAATACAAAAGTTCACCGGGCATGACTTTCCCAATACAAAAGTTCACCGGGCATGACTTTCCCAATACAAAAGTTCACCGGGCATGACTTTCCCAGTACAAAAGATCACCGGGCATGACTTTCCCAATACAAAAGTTGACCGGGCATGACTTTCCCAATACAAAAGTTGACCGGGCATGACTTTCCCAATACAAAAGTTGACCGGGCATGACTTTCCCAATACAAAAGTTCACCGGGCATGACTTTCCCAGTACAAAAGATCACCGGGCATGACTTTCCCAATACAAAAGTTCACCGGGCATGACTTTCCCAATACAAAAGTTCACCGGGCATGACTTTCCCAATACAAAAGTTGACCGGGCATGACTTTCCCAATACAAAAGTTCACCGGGCATGACTTTCCCAGTACAAAAGATCACCGGGAATGACTTTCCCAATACAAAAGTTGACCGGGCATGACTTTCCCAGTACAAAAGATCACCGGGAATGACTTTCCCAATACAAAAGTTGACCGGGCATGACTTTCCCAATACAAAAGTTCACCGGGCATGACTTTCCCAGTACAAAAGTTCACCGGGCATGACTTTCCCAATACAAAAGTTGACCGGGCATGACTTTCCCAATACAAAAGTTCACCGGGCATGACTTTCCCAATACAAAAGATCACCGGGAATGACTTTCCCAATACAAAAGTTGACCGGGCATGACTTTCCCAATACAAAAGTTCACCGGGCATGACTTTCCCAGTACAAAAGTTGACCGGGCATGACTTTCCCAATACAAAAGTTGACCGGGCAAGACTTTCCCAATACAAAAGTTCACCGGGCATGACTTTCCCAATACAAAAGTTCACCGGGCATGACTTTCCCAGTACAAAAGATCACCGGGCATGACTTTCCCAATACAAAAGTTCACCGGGCATGACTTTCCCAATACAAAAGTTCACCGGGCATGACTTTCCCAATACAAAAGTTCACCGGGCATGACTTTCCCAATACAAAAGTTCACCGGGCATGACTTTCCCAATACAAAAGTTCACCGGGCATGACTTTCCCAATACAAAAGTTCACCGGGCATGACTTTCCCAATACAAAAGTTCACCGGGCATGACTTTCCCAATACAAAAGTTCACCGGGCATGACTTTTCCCATACAAAAGTTCACCGGGCATAACTTTCCCAATACAAAAGTTGACGGGGCATGACTTTCCCAGTACAAAAGATTACCGGGCATGATTTTCCCAATACAAGAGTTCACCGGGCATGACTTTCCCAATACAAAAGTTCACCGGGCATGACTTTCCCAATACAAAAGTTCACCGGGCATGACTTTCCCAATACAAAAGTTGACCGGGCATGACTTTCCCAATACAAAAGTTCACCGGGCATGACTTTCCCAATACAAAAGTTCACCGGACATGACTTTCCCAATACAAAAGTTCACCGGGCATGACTTTCCCAATACAAAAGTTCACCGGGCATGACTTTCCCAGTACAAAAGTTCACCGGGCATGACTTTCCCAGTACAAAAGATCACCGGGCATGACTTTCCCAATACAAAAGTTGACCGGGCATGACTTTCCCAGTACAAAAGATCACCGGGCATGACTTTCCCAGTACAAAAGATCACCGGGCATGACTTTTCCCATACAAAAGTTCACCGGGCATGACTTTCCCAATACAAAAGTTCACTGGGCATGACTTTTCCCATACAAAAGTTCACCGGGCATGACTTTTCCCATACAAAAGTTCACCGGGCATGACTTTCCCAGTACAAAAGATCACCGGGCATGACTTTCCCAATACAAAAGTTCACCGGGCATGACTTTCCCAATACAAAAGTTCACCGGGCATGACTTTCCCAGTACAAAAGATCACCGGGCATGACTTTCCCAATACAAAAGTTGACCGGGCATGACTTTCCCAATACAAAAGTTCACCGGGCACGACTTTCCCAATACAAAAGTTCACCGGGCATGACTTTCCCAGTACAAAAGTTCACCGGGCATGACTTTCCCAATAGAAAAGTTCACCGGGCATGACTTTCCCAATACAAAAGATCACCGGGCATGACTTTCCCAATACAAAAGTTCACCGGGCATGACTTTCCCAGTACAAAAGTTCACCGGGCATGACTTTTCCCATACAAAAGTTCACCGAGCATGACTTTCCCAATACAAAAGATCACCGGGCATGACTTTCCCAATACAAAAGTTCACCGGGCATGACTTTCCCAGTACAAAAGATCACCGGGCATGACTTTCCCAATACAAAAGTTCACCGGGCATGACTTTCCCAGTACAAAAGATCACCGGGCATGACTTTCCCAATACAAAAGTTGACCGGGCATGACTTTCCCAATACAAAAGTTCACCGGGCATGACTTTCCCAATACAAAAGATCACCGGGCATGACTTTTCCCATACAAAAGTTCACCGGGCATGACTTTCCCAATACAAAAGTTCACCGGGGATGACTTTCCCAGTACAAAAGTTCACCGGGCATGACTTTCCCCATACAAAAGTTCACTGGGCATGACTTTCCCAGTACAAAAGATCACCGGGCATGACTTTCCCAGTACAAAAGTTGACCGGGCATGACTTTCCCAATACAAAAGTTCACCGGGCATGACTTTCCCAATACAAAAGTTCACCGGGCATGACTTTCTCAGTACAAAAGTTCACCGGGCATGACTTTTCCCATACAAAAGTTCACCGGGCATGAATTTCCCAATACAAAAGTTCACCGGGGATGACTTTCCCAGTACAAAAGTTCACCGGGCATGACTTTCCCAGTACAAAAGATTACCGGGCATGACTTTCCCAATACAAGAGTTCACCGGGGATGACTTTCCCAGTACAAAAGTTCACCGGGCATGACTTTTCCCATACAAAAGTTCACCGGGCATGACTTTCCCAATACAAAAGATCACCGGGCATGACTTTCCCAATACAAAAGTTCACCGGGCATGACTTTCCCAGTACAAAAGATCACCGGGCATGACTTTCCCAATACAAAAGTTCACCGGGGATGACTTTCCCAGTACAAAAGTTCACCGGGCATGACTTTCCCAATACAAAAGATCACCGGGCATGACTTTCCCAATACAAAAGTTCACCGGGCATGACTTTCCCAATACAAAAGTTCACCGGGCATGAATTTCCCAATACAAAAGTTCACCGGGGATGACTTTCCCAGTACAAAAGTTCACCGGGCATGACTTTCCCAGTACAAAAGATTACCGGGCATGACTTTCCCAATACAAAAGTTCACCGGGGATGACTTTCCCAGTACAAAAGTTCACCGGGCATGACTTTTCCCATACAAAAGTTCACCGGGCATGACTTTCCCAATACAAAAGATCACCGGGCATGACTTTCCCAATACAAAAGTTCACCGGGCATGACTTTCCCAGTACAAAAGATCACCGGGCATGACTTTCCCAATACAAAAGTTCACCGGGCATGACTTTCCCAGTACAAAAGATCACCGGGCATGACTTTCCCAATACAAAAGTTGACCGGGCATGACTTTCCCAATACAAAAGTTCACCGGGCATGACTTTCCCAATACAAAAGATCACCGGGCATGACTTTCCCAATACAAAAGTTCACCGGGCATGACTTTCCCAGTACAAAAGATCACCGGGCATGACTTTCCCAATACAAAAGTTCACCGGGCATGACTTTCCCAGTACAAAAGATCACCGGGCATGACTTTCCCAATACAAAAGTTGACCGGGCATGACTTTCCCAATACAAAAGTTCACCGGGCATGACTTTCTCAGTACAAAAGTTCACCGGGCATGACTTTTCCCATACAAAAGTTCACCGGGCATGACTTTCCCAATACAAAAGTTCACCGGGGATGACTTTCCCAGTACAAAAGTTCACCGGGCATGACTTTCCCCATACAAAAGTTCACCGGGCATGACTTTCCCCGTACAAAAGATCACCGGGCATGACTTTCCCAGTACAAAAGTTGACCGGGCATGACTTTCCCAATACAAAAGTTCACCGGGCATGACTTTTCCCATACAAAAGTTCACCGGGCATGACTTTCCCAATACAAAAGTTGACCGGGCATGACTTTCCCAATACAAAAGTTCACCGGGCATGACTTTTCCCATACAAAAGTTGACCGGGCATGACTTTCCCAGTACAAAAGATCACCGGGCATGACTTTCCCAGTACAAAAGTTCACCGGGCATGACTTTCCCAATACAAAAGTTGACCGGGCATGACTTTCCCAATACAAAAGTTCACCGGGCATGACTTTTCCCATACAAAAGTTGACCGGGCATGACTTTCCCAGTACAAAAGATCACCGGGCATGACTTTCCCAATACAAAAGTTGACCGGGCATGACTTTCCCAGTACAAATGTTCACCGGGCATGACTTTCCCAATACAAAAGTTCACCGGGCATGACTTTCCCAATACAAAAGTTCACCGGGCATGACTTTCCCAGTACAAAAGATCACCGGGCATGACTTTCCCAATACAAAAGTTGACCGGGCATGACTTTCCCAATACAAAAGTTCACCGGGCATGACTTTCCCAATACAAAAGTTCACCGGGCATGACTTTCCCAATACAAAAGTTCACCGGGCATGACTTTCCCAATACAAAAGATCACCGGGCATGACTTTTCCCATACAAAAGTTCACCGGGCATGACTTTCCCAGTACAAAAGATCACCGGGCATGACTTTCCCAGTACAAAAATTCACCGGGCATGACTTTCCCAGTACAAAAGATCACCGGGCATGACTTTCCCAATACAAAAGTTGACCGGGCATGACTTTCCCAATACAAAAGTTCACCGGGCATGACTTTCCCAATACAAAAGTTCACCGGGCATGACTTTCCCAATACAAAAGTTGACCGGGCATGACTTTCCTAATACAAAAGTTTACCGGAGATGACTTTTCCCATACAAAAGTTCACCGGGCATGACTTTCCTAATACAAAAGTTGACCGGGCATGACTTTCCCAATACAAAAGTTCACCGGGCATGACTTTTCCCATACAAATGTTGACCGGGCATGACTTTCCCAATACAAAAGATCACCGGGCATGACTTTCCCAATACAAAAGTTCACCGGGCATGACTTTTCCCATACAAAAGTTCACCGGGCATGACTTTTCCCATACAAAAGTTGACCGGGCATGACTTTCCCAATACAAAAGTTCACCGGGCATGACTTTCCCAATACAAAAGTTCACCGGGCATGACTTTCCCAATACAAAAGTTCACCGGGCATGACTTTCCCAGTACAAAAGTTCACCGGGCATGACTTTCCCAGTACAAAAGATCACCGGGCATGACTTTCCCAATACAAAAGTTGACCGGGCATGACTTTCCCAGTACAAAAGTTGACCGGGCATGAATTCCCAATACAAAAGTTGACCGGGCATGACTTTTCCCATACAAAAGTTCACCGGGCATGACTTTCTCAATACAAAAGTTGACCGGGCATGACTTTCCCAGTACAAAAGATCACCGGGCATGACTTTCCCAATACAAAAGTTGACCGGGCATGACTTTCCCAATACAAAAGTTGACCGGGCATGACTTTCCCAATACAAAAGTTCACCGGGCATGACTTTTCCCATACAAAAGTTGACCGGGCATGACTTTCCCAATACAAAAGTTGACCGGGCATGACTTTCCCAATACAAAAGTTGACCGGGCATGACTTTCCCAATACAAAAGTTGACTGGGCATGACTTTTCCCATACAAAAGTTCACCGGGCATGACTTTCCCAATACAAAAGTTGACCGGGCATGACTTTCCCAGTACAAAAGATCACCGGGCATGACTTTCCCAATACAAAAGTTGACCGGGCATGACTTTCCCAATACAAAAGTTGACCGGGCATGACTTTCCCAGTACAAAAGATCACCGGGCATGACTTTCCCAATACAAAAGTTCACCGGGCATGACTTTCCCAGTACCAAAGATCACCGGGCATGACTTTCCCAATACAAAAGTTGACCGGGCATGACTTTTCCCATACAAAAGTTCACCGGGCATGACTTTCCCAGTACAAAAGTTCACCGGGCATGACTTTCCCAATACAAAAGTTCACCGGGCATGACTTTCCCAGTACAAAAGTTCACCGGGCATGACTTTCCCAATACAAAAGTTCACCGGGCATGACTTTCCCAATACAAAAGTTCACCGGGCATGACTTTTCCCATACAAAAGTTCACCGGGCATGATTTTCCCAGTACAAAAGATCACCGGGCATGACTTTCCCAATACAAAAGTTCACCGGGCATGACTTTCCCAATACAAAAGTTCACCGGGCATGACTTTCCCAATACAAAAGTTCACCGGGCATGACTTTCCCAATACAAAAGTTCACCGGGCATGACTTTCCCAATACAAAAGTTCACCGGGCATGACTTTCCCAATACAAAAGTTCACCGGGCATGACTTTCCCAATACAAAAGTTCACCGGGCATGACTTTCCCAATACAAAAGTTCACCGGGCATGACTTTCCCAATACAAAAGTTCACCGGGCATGACTTTCCCAATACAAAAGTTCACCGGGCATGACTTTCCCAGTACAAAAGATCACCGGGCATGACTTTCCCAATACAAAAGTTGACCGGGCATGACTTTCCCAATACAAAAGTTGACCGGGCATGACTTTCACAGTACAAAAGTTCACCGGGCATGACTTTCCCAGTACAAAAGTTCACCGGGCATGACTTTCCCAATACAAAAGTTCACCGGGCATGACTTTCCCAGTACAAAAGTTCACCGGGCATGACTTTCCCAATACAAAAGTTCACCGGGCATGACTTTCCCAATACAAAAGTTCACCGGGCATGACTTTTCCCATACAAAAGTTCACCGGGCATGACTTTCCCAGTACAAAAGATCACCGGGCATGACTTTCCCAAAACAAAAGTTCACCGGGCATGACTTTCCCAATACAAAAGTTCACCGGGCATGACTTTCCCAATACAAAAGTTGACCGGGCATGACTTTCCCAATACAAAAGTTCACCGGGCATGACTTTCCCAATACAAAAGTTCACCGGGCATGACTTTCCTAATACAAAAGTTCACCGGGCATGACTTTCCCAATACAAAAGTTCACCGGGCATGACTTTCCCAGTACAAAAGATCACCGGGCATGACTTTCCCAATACAAAAGTTGACCGGGCATGACTTTCCCAATACAAAAGTTCACCGGGCATGACTTTCCCAGTACAAAAGTTGACCGGGCATGACTTTCCCAATACAAAAGTTGACCGGGCATGACTTTCCCAATACAAAAGTTCACCGGGCATGACTTTCCCAATACAAAAGTTGACCGGGCATGACTTTCCCAGTACAAAAGATCACCGGGCATGACTTTCCCAATACAAAAGTTCACCGGGCATGACTTTCCCAATACAAAAGTTCACCGGGCATGACTTTCCCAATACAAAAGTTCACCGGGCATGACTTTCCCAGTACAAAAGTTCACCGGGCATGACTTTCCCAATACAAAAGTTCACCGGGCATGACTTTCCCAATACAAAAGTTCACCGGGCATGACTTTCCCAATACAAAAGTTGACCGGGCATGACTTTCCCAATACAAAAGTTCACCGGGCATGACTTTCCCAATACAAAAGTTCACCGGGCATGACTTTCCCAATACAAAAGTTCACCGGGCATGACTTTTCCCATACAAAAGTTCACCGGGCATGACTTTCCCAATACAAAAGTTCACCGGGCATGACTTTCCCAGTACAAAAGATCACCGGGCATGACTTTCCCAATACAAAAGTTGACCGGGCATGACTTTCCCAATACAAAAGTTCACCGGGCATGACTTTTCCCATACAAAAGTTCACCGGGCATGACTTTCCCAATACAAAAGTTCACCGGGCATGACTTTCCCAATACAAAAGTTCACCGGGCATGACTTTTCCCATACAAAAGTTCACCGGGCATGACTTTTCCCATACAAAAGTTCACCGGGCATGACTTTCCCAGTACAAAAGATCACCGGGCATGACTTTCCCAATACAAAAGTTCACCGGGCATGACTTTCCCAATACAAAAGTTCACCGGGCATGACTTTCCCAGTACAAACGATCACCGGGCATGACTTTCCCAATACAAAAGTTGACCGGGCATGACTTTCCCAATACAAAAGTTGACCGGGCATGACTTTCCCAATACAAAAGTTCACCGGGCATGACTTTCCCAATACAAAAGTTCACCGGGCATGACTTTCCCAATACAAAAGTTCACCGGGCATGACTTTCCCAATACAAAAGTTCACCGGGCATGACTTTCCCAATACAAAAGTTCACCGGGCATGACTTTTCCCATACAAAAGTTCACCGGGCATGACTTTTCCCATACAAAAGTTCACCGGGCATGACTTTCCCAATACAAATGTTCACCGGGCATGACTTTCCCAGTACAAAAGTTCACCGGGCATGACTTTCCTAGTACAAAAGTTCACCGGGCATGACTTTCCCAATACAAAAGTTCACCGGGCATGACTTTCCCAATACAAAAGTTGACCGGGCATGACTTTCCCAATACAAAAGTTCACCGGGCATGACTTTCCCAGTACAAAAGATCACCGGGCATGACTTTCCCAATACAAAAGTTCACCGGGCATGACTTTTCCCATACAAAAGTTCACCGGGCATGACTTTTCCCATACAAAAGTTCACCGGGCATGACTTTCCCAGTACAAAAGATCACCGGGCATGACTTTCCCAATACAAAAGTTCACCGGGCATGACTTTCCCAGTACAAAAGATCACCGGGCATGACTTTCCCAATACAAAAGTTCACCGGGCATGACTTTTCCCAATACAAAAGTTCACCGGGCATGACTTTTCCCATACAAAAGTTCACCGGGCATGACTTTCCCAATACAAAAGTTGACCGGGCATGACTTTCCCAGTACAAAAGTTCACCGGGCATGACTTTCCCAGTACAAAAGTTGACCGGGCATGACTTTCCCAGTACAAAAGTTCACCGGGCATGACTTTCCCAATACAAAAGTTGACCGGGCATGACTTTCCCAATACAAAAGTTGACCGGGCATGACTTTCCCAATACAAAAGTTCACCGGGCATGACTTTCCCAATACAAAAGTTCACCGGGCATGACTTTCCCAATACAAAAGTTCACCGGGCATGACTTTCCCAATACAAAAGTTCACCGGGCATGACTTTCCCAATACAAAAGTTCACCGGGCATGACTTTTCCCATACAAAAGTTGACCGGGCATGACTTTTCCCATACAAAAGTTCACCGGGCATGACTTTCCCAATACAAAAGTTCACCGGGCATGACTTTCCCAATACAAAAGTTCACCGGGCATGACTTTTCCCATACAAAAGTTGACGGGCATGACTTTTCCAATACAAAAGTTCACCGGGCATGACTTTCCCAATACAAAAGTTCACCGGGCATGACTTTCCCAATACAAAAGTTCACCGGGCATGACTTTCCCAATACAAAAGTTCACCGGGCATGACTTTCCCAATACAAAAGTTCACCGGGCATGACTTTCCCAATACAAAAGTTCACCGGGCATGACTTTCCCAATACAAAAGTTGACCGGGCATGACTTTCCCAGTACAAAAGTTCACCGGGCATGACTTTCCCAGTACAAAAGTTCACCGGGCATGACTTTCCCAATACAAAAGTTCACCGGGCATGACTTTCCCAATACAAAAGTTGACCGGGCATGACTTTCCCAATACAAAAGTTGACCGGGCATGACTTTTCCCATACAAAAGTTCACCGGGCATGACTTTTCCCATACAAAAGTTGACCGGGCATGACTTTCCCAATACAAAAGTTGACCGGGCATGACTTTTCCCATACAAAAGTTCACCGGGCATGACTTTCCCAATACAAAAGTTCACCGGGCATGACTTTTCCCATACAAAAGTTCACCGGGCATGACTTTTCCCATACAAAAGTTGACCGGGCATGACTTTTCCCATACAAAAGTTGACCGGGCATGACTTTCCCAATACAAAAGTTCACCGGGCATGACTTTTCCCATACAAAAGTTCACCGGGCATGACTTTCCCAATACAAAAGTTGACCGGGCATGACTTTCCCAATACAAAAGTTCACCGGGCATGACTTTCCCAGTACAAAAGATCACCGGGCATGACTTTCCCAATACAAAAGTTCACCGGGCATGTCTTTCCCAATACAAAAGTTCACCGGGCATGACTTTCCCAATACAAAAGTTCACCGGGCATGACTTTCCCATACAAGAGTCCACCGGGCATGACTTTCCCAATACAAAAGTTCACCGGGCATGACTTTCCCAATACAAAAGTTCACCGGGCATGACTTTCCCAATACAAAAGTTCACAGGGCATGACTTTCCCAATACAAAAGATCACCGGGCATGACTTTCCCAGTACAAAAGTTCACCGGGCATGACTTTCCCAATACAAAAGTTCACAGGGCATGACTTTCCCAATACAAAAGATCACCGGGCATGACTTTCCCAGTACAAAAGATCACCGGGCATGACTTTCCCAATACAAAAGTTCACCGGGCATGTCTTTCCCAATACAAAAGTTCACCGGGCATGACTTTCCCAATACAAAAGTTCACCGGGCATGACTTTCCCATACAAGAGTCCACCGGGCATGACTTTCCCAATACAAAAGTTCACCGGGCATGACTTTCCCAATACAAAAGTTCACCGGGCATGACTTTCCCAATACAAAAGTTCACAGGGCATGACTTTCCCAATACAAAAGATCACCGGGCATGACTTTCCCAGTACAAAAGTTCACCGGGCATGACTTTCCCAATACAAAAGTTCACCGGGCATGACTTTCCCAATACAAAAGTTCACCGGGCATGACTTTCCCAATACAAAAGTTCACCGGGCATGACTTTCCCAATACAAAAGTTCACCGGGCATGACTTTCCCAATACAAAAGTTCACAGGGCATGACTTTCCCAATACAAAAGTTGACCGGGCATGACTTTCCCAATACAAAAGTTCACCGGGCATGACTTTTCCCATACAAAAGTTGACCGGGCATGACTTTTCCCATACAAAAGTTCACCGGGCATGACTTTCCCAATACAAAAGTTCACCGGGCATGACTTTCCCAATACAAAAGTTCACCGGGCATGACTTTTCCCATACAAAAGTTGACGGGCATGACTTTTCCAATACAAAAGTTCACCGGGCATGACTTTCCCAATACAAAAGTTCACCGGGCATGACTTTCCCAATACAAAAGTTCACCGGGCATGACTTTCCCAATACAAAAGTTCACCGGGCATGACTTTCCCAATACAAAAGTTCACCGGGCATGACTTTCCCAATACAAAAGTTCACCGGGCATGACTTTCCCAATACAAAAGTTGACCGGGCATGACTTTCCCAGTACAAAAGTTCACCGGGCATGACTTTCCCAGTACAAAAGTTCACCGGGCATGACTTTCCCAATACAAAAGTTCACCGGGCATGACTTTCCCAATACAAAAGTTGACCGGGCATGACTTTCCCAATACAAAAGTTGACCGGGCATGACTTTTCCCATACAAAAGTTCACCGGGCATGACTTTTCCCATACAAAAGTTGACCGGGCATGACTTTCCCAATACAAAAGTTGACCGGGCATGACTTTTCCCATACAAAAGTTCACCGGGCATGACTTTCCCAATACAAAAGTTGACCGGGCATGACTTTCCCAGTACAAAAGATCACCGGGCATGACTTTCCCAATACAAAAGTTCACCGGGCATGACTTTCCCAATACAAAAGTTCACCGGGCATGACTTTCCCAATACAAAAGTTCACCGGGCATGACTTTCCCAATACAAAAGATCACCGGGCATGACTTTCCCAATACAAAAGTTCACCGGGCATGACTTTTCCCATACAAAAGTTCACAGGGCATGACTTTCCCAATACAAAAGTTGACCGGGCATGAATTTCCCAATACAAAAGTTGACCGGGCATGACTTTCCCAATACAAAAGTTCACCGGGCATGACTTTTCCCATACAAAAGTTCACCGGGCATGACTTTTCCCATACAAAAGTTGACCGGGCATGACTTTTCCCATACAAAAGTTGACCGGGCATGACTTTCCCAATACAAAAGTTCACCGGGCATGACTTTTCCCATACAAAAGTTCACCGGGCATGACTTTCCCAATACAAAAGTTGACCGGGCATGACTTTCCCAATACAAAAGTTCACCGGGCATGACTTTCCCAGTACAAAAGATCACCGGGCATGACTTTCCCAATACAAAAGTTCACCGGGCATGTCTTTCCCAATACAAAAGTTCACCGGGCATGACTTTCCCAATACAAAAGTTCACCGGGCATGACTTTCCCAATACAAAAGTTCACCGGGCATGACTTTCCCAATACAAAAGTTCACCGGGCATGACTTTCCCATACAAGAGTCCACCGGGCATGACTTTCCCAATACAAAAGTTCACCGGGCATGACTTTCCCAATACAAAAGTTCACCGGGCATGACTTTCCCAATACAAAAGTTCACAGGGCATGACTTTCCCAATACAAAAGATCACCGGGCATGACTTTCCCAGTACAAAAGTTCACCGGGCATGACTTTCCCAATACAAAAGTTCACCGGGCATGACTTTCCCAATACAAAAGTTCACCGGGCATGACTTTCCCAATACAAAAGTTCACCGGGCATGACTTTCCCAATACAAAAGTTCACCGGGCATGACTTTCCCAATACAAAAGTTCACAGGGCATGACTTTCCCAATACAAAAGTTGACCGGGCATGACTTTCCCAATACAAAAGTTCACCGGGCATGACTTTCCCAGTACAAAAGATCACCGGGCATGACTTTCCCAATACAAAAGTTCACCGGGCATGACTTTCCCAATACAAAAGTTCACCGGGCATGACTTTCCCAATACAAAAGTTCACCGGGCATGACTTTCCCAATACAAAAGTTCACCGGGCATGACTTTCCCAATACAAAAGTTCACCGGGCATGACTTTTCCCATACAAAAGTTCACCGGGCATGACTTTCCCAATACAAAAGTTCACCGGGCATGACTTTCCCAATACAAAAGATCACCGGGCATGACTTTCCCAATACAAAAGTTGACCGGGCATGACTTTCCCAGTACAAAAGTTCACCGGGCATGACTTTCCCAGTACAAAAGTTCACCGGGCATGACTTTCCCAATACAAAAGTTCACCGGGCATGACTTTCCCAATACAAAAGTTCACCGGGCATGACTTTCCCAATACAAAAGTTCACCGGGCATGACTTTTCCCATACAAAAGTTCACCGGGCATGACTTTCCCAATACAAAAGTTCACCGGGCATGACTTTCCCAGTACAAAAGATCACCGGGCATGACTTTCCCAATACAAAAGTTGACCGGGCATAACTTTCCCAGTACAAAAGTTCACCGGGCATGACTTTCCCAGTACAAAAGTTCACCGGGCATGACTTTCCCAATACAAAAGTTCACCGGGCATGACTTTCCCAATACAAAAGTTCACCGGGCATGACTTTTCCAGTACAAAAGATCACCGGGCATGACTTTCCCAATACAAAAGTTCACCGGGCATGACTTTCCCAATACAAAAGTTGACCGGGCATGACTTTCCCAATACAAAAGTTGACCGGGCATGACTTTCCAATACAAAAGTTGACCGGGCATGACTTTCCCAATACAAAAGTTCACCGGGCATGACTTTTCCCATACAAAAGTTCACCGGGCATGACTTTTCCCATACAAAAGTTGACCGGGCATGACTTTCCCAATACAAAAGTTCACCGGGCATGACTTTCCCAATACAAAAGTTCAACGGGCATGACTTTCCCAATACAAAAGTTCACCGGGCATGACTTTTCCCATACAAAAGTTCACCGGGCATGACTTTCCCAATACAAAAGTTCACCGGGCATGACTTTCCCAATACAAAAGTTCACCGGGCATGACTTTCCCAATACAAAAGTTCACCGGGCATGACTTTCCCAATACAAAAGTTCACCGGGCATGACTTTCCCAATACAAAAGTTCACCGGGCATGACTTTCCCAGTACAAAAGATCACCGGGCATGACTTTCCCAATACAAAAGTTGACGGGCATGACTTTCCCAATACAAAAGTTCACCGGGCATGACTTTCCCAATACAAAAGTTCACCGGGCATGACTTTCCCAGTACAAAAGTTCACCGGGCATGACTTTCCCAGTACAAAAGATCATCGGGCATGACTTTCCCAATACAAAAGTTCACCGGGCATGACTTTCCCAATACAAAAGTTCACCGGGCATGACTTTCCCAATACAAAAGTTCACCGGGCATGACTTTTCCCATACAAAAGTTCACCGGGCATGACTTTCCCAGTACAAAAATCACCGGGCATGACTTTCCCAATACAAAAGTTCACCGGGCATGACTTTCCCAATACAAAAGTTCACCGGGCATGACTTTCCCAATACAAAAGTTCACCGGGCATGACTTTCCCAATACAAAAGTTCACCGGGCATGACTTTCTCAATACAAAAGTTCACCGGGCATGACTTTCCCAATACAAAAGTTCACCGGGCATGACTTTCCCAATACAAAAGTTCACCGGGCATGACTTTCCCAATACAAAAGTTCACCGGGCATGACTTTCCCAGTACAAAAGTTCACCGGGCATGACTTTTTCCATACAAAAGTTGACCGGGCATGACTTTCCCAATACAAAAGTTGACCGGGCATGACTTTTCCCATACAAAAGTTCACCGGGCATGACTTTCCCAATACAAAAGTTGACCGGGCATGACTTTCCCAGTACAAAAGATCACCGGGCATGACTTTCCCAGTACAAAAGATCACCGGGCATGACTTTTCCCATACAAAAGTTCACCGGGCATGACTTTCCCAATACAAAAGTTCACCGAGCATGACTTTCCCAGTACAAAAGATCACCGGGCATGACTTTCCCAATACAAAAGTTCACCGGGCATGACTTTTCCCATACAAAAGTTCACCGGGCATGACTTTTCCCATACAAAAGTTCACCGGGCATGACTTTCCCAATACAAAAGTTCACCGGACATGACTTTCCCAATACAAAAGTTCACCGGGCATGACTTTCCCAATACAAAAGTTCACCGGGCATGACTTTCCCAGTACAAAAGTTCACCGGGCATGACTTTCCCAATACAAAAGTTGACCGGGCATGACTTTCCCAATACAAAAGTTGACCGGGCATGACTTTCCCAATACAAAAGTTCACCGGGCATGACTTTCCCAATACAAAAGTTCACCGGGCATGACTTTCCCAATACAAAAGATCACCGGGCATGACTTTCCCAGTACAAAAGTTCACCGGGCATGACTTTCCCAATACAAAAGTTCACCGGGCATGACTTTCCCAATACAAAAGTTGACCGGGCATGACTTTCCCAATACAAAAGTTCACCGGGCATGACTTTCCCAGTACAAAAGATCACCGGGCATGACTTTCCCAATACAAAAGTTCACCGGGCATGACTTTTCCCATACAAAAGTTCACCGGGCATGACTTTTCCCATACAAAAGTTCACCGGGCATGACTTTCCCAGTACAAAAGATCACCGGGCATGACTTTCCCAATACAAAAGTTCACCGGGCATGACTTTTGCCATACAAAAGTTCACAGGGCATGACTTTCCCAATACAAAAGTTGACCGGGCATGAATTTCCCAATACAAAAGTTGACCGGGCATGACTTTCCCAATACAAAAGTTCACCGGGCATGACTTTTCCCATACAAAAGTTCACCGGGCATGACTTTTCCCATACAAAAGTTGACCGGGCATGACTTTCCCAATACAAAAGTTCACCGGGCATGACTTTTCCCATACAAAAGTTCACCGGGCATGACTTTCCCAATACAAAAGTTCACCGGGCATGACTTTTCCCATACAAAAGTTCACCGGGCATGACTTTCCCAATACAAAAGTTCACCGGACATGACTTTCCCAATACAAAAGTTCACCGGGCATGACTTTCCCAATACAAAAGTTCACCGGGCATGACTTTCCCAGTACAAAAGTTCACCGGGCATGACTTTCCCAATACAAAAGTTGACCGGGCATGACTTTCCCAATACAAAAGTTCACCGGGCATGACTTTCCCAGTACAAAAGATCACCGGGCATGACTTTCCCAATACAAAAGTTCACCGGGCATGACTTTTGCCATACAAAAGTTCACAGGGCATGACTTTCCCAATACAAAAGTTGACCGGGCATGAATTTCCCAATACAAAAGTTGACCGGGCATGACTTTCCCAATACAAAAGTTCACCGGGCATGACTTTTCCCATACAAAAGTTCACCGGGCATGACTTTTCCCATACAAAAGTTGACCGGGCATGACTTTCCCAGTACAAAAGATCACCGGGCATGACTTTCCCAGTACAAAAGTTCACCGGGCATGACTTTTTCCATACAAAAGTTGACCGGGCATGACTTTCCCAATACAAAAGTTGACCGGGCATGACTTTTCCCATACAAAAGTTCACCGGGCATGACTTTCCCAATACAAAAGTTGACCGGGCATGACTTTCCCAGTACAAAAGATCACCGGGCATGACTTTCCCAGTACAAAAGATCACCGGGCATGACTTTTCCCATACAAAAGTTCACCGGGCATGACTTTCCCAATACAAAAGTTCACCGAGCATGACTTTCCCAGTACAAAAGATCACCGGGCATGACTTTCCCAATACAAAAGTTCACCGGGCATGACTTTTCCCATACAAAAGTTCACCGGGCATGACTTTTCCCATACAAAAGTTCACCGGACATGACTTTCCCAATACAAAAGTTCACCGGACATGACTTTCCCAATACAAAAGTTCACCGGGCATGACTTTCCCAATACAAAAGTTCACCGGGCATGACTTTCCCAGTACAAAAGTTCACCGGGCATGACTTTCCCAATACAAAAGTTGACCGGGCATGACTTTCCCAATACAAAAGTTGACCGGGCATGACTTTCCCAATACAAAAGTTCACCGGGCATGACTTTCCCAATACAAAAGTTCACCGGGCATGACTTTCCCAATACAAAAGATCACCGGGCATGACTTTCCCAGTACAAAAGTTCACCGGGCATGACTTTCCCAATACAAAAGTTCACCGGGCATGACTTTCCCAATACAAAAGTTGACCGGGCATGACTTTCCCAATACAAAAGTTCACCGGGCATGACTTTCCCAGTACAAAAGATCACCGGGCATGACTTTCCCAATACAAAAGTTCACCGGGCATGACTTTTCCCATACAAAAGTTCACCGGGCATGACTTTTCCCATACAAAAGTTCACCGGGCATGACTTTCCCAGTACAAAAGATCACCGGGCATGACTTTCCCAATACAAAAGTTCACCGGGCATGACTTTTGCCATACAAAAGTTCACAGGGCATGACTTTCCCAATACAAAAGTTGACCGGGCATGAATTTCCCAATACAAAAGTTGACCGGGCATGACTTTCCCAATACAAAAGTTCACCGGGCATGACTTTTCCCATACAAAAGTTCACCGGGCATGACTTTTCCCATACAAAAGTTGACCGGGCATGACTTTCCCAATACAAAAGTTCACCGGGCATGACTTTTCCCATACAAAAGTTCACCGGGCATGACTTTCCCAATACAAAAGTTCACCGGGCATGACTTTTCCCATACAAAAGTTCACCGGGCATGACTTTTCCCATACAAAAGTTCACCGGGCATGGCTTTCCCAATACAAAAGATCACCGGGCATGACTTTCCCAATACAAAAGTTCACCGGGCATGAATTTTCCCATACAAAAGTTCACAGGGCATGACTTTCCCAATACAAAAGTTGACCGGGCATGAATTTCCCAATACAAAAGTTGACCGGGCATGACTTTCCCAATACAAAAGTTCACCGGGCATGACTTTTCCCATACAAAAGTTCGCCGGGCATGACTTTCCCAATACAAAAGTTGACCGGGCACGACTTTCCCAATACAAAAGTTCACCGTGCATGACTTTCCCAGTACAAAAGATCACCGGGCATGACTTTCCCAATACAAAAGTTCACCGGGCATGACTTTCCCAATACAAAAGTTCACCGGGCATGACTTTCCCAATACAAAAGTTCACCGGGCATGACTTTCCCAATACAAAAGTTCACCGGGCATGACTTTCCCAATACAAAAGTTCACCGGGCATGACTTTCCCATACAAGAGTTCACCGGGCATGACTTTCCTAATACAAAAGTTCACCGGGCATGACTTTCCCAATACAAAAGTTCACCGGGCATGACTTTCCCAATACAAAAGTTCACTGGGCATGACTTTCCCAATACAAAAGATCACCGGGCATGACTTTCCCAGTACAAAAGTTCACCGGGCATGACTTTCCCAATACAAAAGTTCACCGGGCATGACTTTCCCAATACAAAAGTTCACCGGGCATGACTTTCCCAATACAAAAGTTCACCGGGCATGACTTTCCCAATACAAATGATCACCGGGCATGACTTTCCCAATACAAAAGTTCACCGGGCATGACTTTTCCCAATACAAAAGTTCACCGGGCATGACTTTCCCAATACAAAAGTTGACCGGGCATGACTTTCCCAATACAAAAGTTCACCGGGCATGACTTTCCCAGTACAAAAGATCACCGGGCATGACTTTCCCAATACAAAAGTTCACCGGGCATGACTTTCCCAATACAAAAGTTCACCGGGCATGACTTTCCCAATACAAAAGTTCACCGGGCATGACTTTCCCAATACAAAAGTTCACCGGGCATGACTTTTCCCATACAAAAGTTCACCGGGCATGACTTTCCCAATACAAAAGTTCACCGGGCATGACTTTCCCAATACAAAAGATCACCGGGCATGACTTTCCCAATACAAAAGTTGACCGGGCATGACTTTCCCAGTACAAAAGTTCACCGGGCATGACTTTCCCAGTACAAAAGTTCACCGGGCATGACTTTCCCAATACAAAAGTTCACCGGGCATGACTTTCCCAATACAAAAGTTCACCGGGCATGACTTTCCCAATACAAAAGTTCACCGGGCATGACTTTTCCCATACAAAAGTTCACCGGGCATGACTTTCCCAATACAAAAGTTCACCGGGCATGACTTTCCCAGTACAAAGGATCACCGGGCATGACTTTCCAAATACAAAAGTTGACCGGGCATGACTTTCCCAGTACAAAAGTTCACCGGGCATGACTTTCCCAGTACAAAAGTTCACCGGGCATGACTTTCCCAATACAAAAGTTCACCGGGCATGACTTTCCCAATACAAAAGTTCACCGGGCATGACTTTCCCAGTACAAAAGATCACCGGGCATGACTTTCCCAATACAAAAGTTCACCGGGCATGACTTTCCCAATACAAAAGTTCACCGGGCATGACTTTCCCAATACAAAAGTTGACCGGGCATGACTTTCCCAATACAAAAGTTGACCGGGCATGACTTTCCCAATACAAAAGTTCACCGGGCATGACTTTTCCCATACAAAAGTTCACCGGGCATGACTTTTCCCATACAAAAGTTGACCGGGCATGACTTTCCCAATACAAAAGTTCAACGGGCATGACTTTCCCAATACAAAAGTTCACTGGGCATGACTTTCCCAATACAAAAGTTCACCGGGCATGACTTTCCCAATACAAAAGTTCACCGGGCATGACTTTTCCCATACAAAAGTTCACCGCGCATGACTTTCCCAATACAAAAGTTCACCGGGCATGACTTTCCCAATACAAAAGTTCACCGGGCATGACTTTCCCAATACAAAAGTTCACCGGGCATGACTTTCCCAATACAAAAGTTGACCGGACATGGACTTTCCCAGTACAAAAGATCACCGGGCATGACTTTCCCAATACAAAAGTTGACGGGCATGACTTTTCCAATACAAAAGTTCACCGGGCATGACTTTCCCAATACAAAAGTTCACCGGGCAAGACTTTCCCAATACAAAAGTTCACCGGGCATGACTTTTCCCATACAAAAGCTCACCGGGCATGACTTTCCCAGTACAAAAATCACCGGGCATGACTTTCCCAATACAAAAGTTCACCGGGCATGACTTTCCCAATCCAAAAGTTCACCGGGCATGACTTTCCCAATACAAAAGTTCACCGGGCATGACTTTCCCAATACAAAAGTTCACCGGGCATGACTTTCCCAATACAAAAGTTCACCGGGCATGACTTTCCCAGTACAAAAGTTCACCGGGCATGACTTTTCCCATACAAAAGTTGACCGGGCATGTCTTTCCCAATACAAAAGTTGACCGGGCATGACTTTTCCCATACAAAAGTTCACCGGGCATGACTTTCCCAATACAAAAGTTGACCGGGCATGACTTTCCCAGTACAAAAGATCACCGGGCATGACTTTCCCAGTACAAAAGATCACCGGGCATGACTTTTCCCATACAAAAGTTCACCGGGCATGACTTTCCCAATACAAAAGTTCACCGGGCATGACTTTCCCAGTACAAAAGATCACCGGGCATGACTTTCCCAATACAAAAGTTCACCGGGCATGACTTTTCCATACAAAAGTTCACCGGGCATGACTTTTCCCATACAAAAGTTCACCGGGCATGACTTTCCCAATACAAAAGTTCACCGGGCATGACTTTCCCAATACAAAAGTTCACCGGGCATGACTTTCCCAATACAAAAGTTCACCGGGCATGACTTTCCCAGTACAAAAGTTCACCGGGCATGACTTTCCCAATACAAAAGTTGACCGGTCATGACTTTCCCAATACAAAAGTTGACCGGGCATGACTTTCCCAATACAAAAGTTCACCGGGCATGACTTTCCCAATACAAAAGTTCACCGGGCATGACTTTCCCAATACAAAAGATCACCGGCATGACTTTCCCAGTACAAAAGTTCAATGGGCATGACTTTCCCAATACAAAAGTTCACCGGGCATGACTTTCCCAATACAAAAGTTGACCGGGCATGACTTTCCCAATACAAAAGTTCACCGGGCATGAACTTTCCAGTACAAAAGATCACCGGGCATGACTTTCCCAATACAAAAGTTCACCGGGCATGACTTTTCCCATACAAAAGTTCACCGGGCATGACTTTTCCCATACAAAAGTTCACCGGGCATGACTTTCCCAGTACAAAAGATCACCGGGCATGACTTTCCAATACAAAAGTTCACCGGGCATGACTTTCCCCAGTACAAAAGATCACCGGGCATGACTTTCCCAATACAAAAGTTGACGGGCATGACTTTTCCAATACAAAAGTTCACCGGGCATGACTTTCCCAGTACAAAAGATCACCGGGCATGACTTTTCCCATACAAAAGTTCACCGGGCATGACTTTCCCAATACAAAAGTTGACGGGCATGACTTTTCAATACAAAAGTTCACCGGGCATGACTTTCCCAGTACAAAAGTTCACCGGGCATGACTTTCCCAATACAAAAGTTCACCGGGCATGACTTTCCCAATACAAAAGTTCACCGGGCATGACTTTCCCAATACAAAAGTACACCGGGCATGACTTTCCCAATACAAAAGTTCACCGGGCATGACTTTCCCCATACAAAAGTTGACGGGCATGACTTTTCCAATACAAAAGTTCACCGGGCATGACTTTCCCAGTACAAAAGTTCACCGGGCATGACTTTCCCAATACAAAAGTTCACCGGGCATGACTTTCCCAATACAAAAGTTCACCGGGCATGACTTTCCCAATACAAAAGTTACACCGGGCATGACTTTCCAATACAAAAGTTCACCGGGCATGACTTTCCCAATACAAAAGTTCACCGGGCATGACTTTCCCAATACAAAAGTTGACCGGGCATGACTTTCCCAGTACAAAAGTTCACCGGGCATGACTTTCCCAGTACAAAAGTTCACCGGCATGACTTTCCCAATACAAAAGTTCACCGGGCATGACTTTCCCAATACAAAAGTTCACCGGGCATGACTTTCCCAATACAAAAGTTCACCGGGCATGACTTTCCCATACAAAAGTTCACCGGGCATGACTTTCCCATACAAAAGTTGAACATACCGGCATGACTTTTCCCAATACAAAAGTTCACCGGGCATGACTTTCCCAATACAAAAGTTGACCGGGCATGACTTTCCCAGTACAAAAGATCACCGGGCATGACTTTCCCAATACAAAAGTTCACCGGGCATGACTTTCCATTACAAAAGTTCACGGGCATGACCTTTCCCAATACAAAAGATCACCGGGCATGACTTTCCCCAATACAAAAGTTCACCGGCCTGACTTTCCCATACAAAAGTTTCAC